>NW_003345198.1:1019917-1083072 GCF_000150975.2 Nannizzia gypsea CBS 118893
AATTCATGCCCTCTCTTCCAGCTCTTTTTCTATTCCTCCATCATTTCATCTTGTCATCATGGACCTTTAAAGATATGCGGAGTGACTAGCCATATCGGCGTCAAGGACGAAGCACTGATGGTGTTATAAATAGATCCTGCATTGTTACAGCCAATGCAACAGAATAACAGCTTTTCGGGAGTAGCCGCGACGTACCCAGAGGAATCACCATATCCCTTCATCTCTTCACCCGCCTTCGCTCCTCTCTCACCACACTCTCCTCTTAATATTTCTCATACCCCTCAGCAGCAGTCCCAGAGCCTATCTGGATCCCAGAAGCAGGAGAAGCTCGACGTGAATCCTTCCTTTGTGCAGCAAAATACTTTCTCGACACCTAGACCGTTCCAGGGGCGCAGGTCGTCCATTTCCTCCATTCATCCCCGTCCATCTGCCCGCACCTCTCCAGCCCGAAATGAAGCCGAGGATGATAACGAGAAAGGAAGGTGTCCTCACCCGGACTGCGGCCGTGTCTTCAGGGACCTCAAAGCTCATATGCTCACTCATCAATCGGAACGTCCCGAAAAGTGTCCGATCGTGACCTGCGAATACCACCTAAAAGGATTCGCACGAAAATATGATAAAAATCGCCACACATTGACACACTACAAAGGGACCATGGTTTGCGGTTTCTGCCCTGGATCGGGCTCTGCTGCTGAGAAAAGTTTTAACCGTGCCGACGTATTCAAACGCCATCTCACCACAGTACACGGTGTTGACCAATCTGCCCCCAACGGCAGGAAGAAAACTCCTCCCTCCGTCCCCAGTGGGAAGCTGTCTAGCTATTGCCAGGATGCCACCGGTAAATGTTCCACATGTACTGCGACATTTTCCAGCGCCCAAGAGTTCTACGAGCATCTTGACGATTGCGTCTTGAGAGTAGTACAGCAAGAAGAACCCTCTGAGGCCATCAACTCCCGAAGGCTGACCGAAGTCGCTTCCGACGAGGCTGTCCGTGACACCATGGAGCGACACATGCTGTTCGAGCCAAATGCCGCATATGTCGAAGATAGTGAAGACATCGACGACGCCACGGAAAAACAAAATTACTCGTCTAACTCTTCCGTGAAGGGCTCTCTCACCAAGTCCAACTCCACCAGCAGTAAGGTGACCAAGAACCGCGTTTCTGCCTCGAGACGCCGGAATAACCGAAACAATTACCCTCCCTCGTGGAGCTGTCCCAACAACAAGATGAAAATGAAGCGACGTCTCCTCTGCCTGTACGATGGCCCTCGCCGTCTATGGAAAGATGAGATGATGCTTGACAACGAGTTTGAGGTCCGACTCAAGCTCCCTGCCAGCGACTGCATGGGGCGAGAGACTTATGTTACTGATCTCGATATCGAAACTCTGAAGCGATCGGAGGGTGTGCTTAATGCCACCGAAGAAGAAAAGGGCCCATGGATCCAGGACCCCAATGCCACTGAAGGTCTTATTGGGCCAACCGCAGTCCCGGTTATCGAGCATCCCATGAAACTGGGTGATGAACTCAACATCGACGATCTTATGGGATAGGAGCTTCTCTACAAGGGTCATTCCAAGGGTGAAAAAAAGGACAACCCACTTCATAATACCCCCTCAATTTTCAATTGATACCCCCATCTACGTCCCGACCCTGGCTATCGACCATGGGCCCCTTTCTATACATACCTGCATAATTATGCTCTCCACCCCAATCCCTTATTTTATTACCAAACCTGCCTTGGCATATTTTCACATTTCATCAACCGGAGCGAAAAAGCTCCTTGTTCTCTAATCGGTTTACGGTTACCATTCACCTCGTACACTTTTTTAACTCATGACAGCATTTTCCTTCTTTCCATCTTACTACCATTTATTCCCATTATGTGCATTTTCGAGGGTCGCCTGTCATTCGGTATATTTGTTCTTGACTTTTTGCCCATGCGTGACATAGCTGGCGCCTTGTGTCTTCTAAATTCGTTTGTGGTTGTTTCTAATTTTTGGCTGGGTTCCAAAGGGGGAAAAAGAATTGGGAATCAAAAGATGGGATAATGGTATATAATTGACTTATGACCATAAAATGAAAATGCATATCAACACTACCATAATCTTCTATCTGTACTTGTAAATGATAACCCTTTTGCTTTAATCAGTATTATCAGCAGCCAGGCGCCGTCCTATACAAGTATATTCACGTGGCTGCGTTATTTCGTAGAGAATGCTTTAGATTACATAATCAACCGCCTTACTTTGATCTCGAGCTTCTTTTTGATTGCCAAAGACCAAGCAACGACACGACATGATATCACGATTCACGACTGTTTAAGGAACGATTCATGAGCTTTCTTTTGCATTCCGAACACACCTGTACGTACAATTACTACCAGAAGACTGCTCCTCCTAGATTATTTCTGTTGCTTGCTCTCTCGCGTTCTACCTGCCTTATCACGAAGTCAGTCTGCTAACTATGCACAGTATTTGAATTAGAAGCCAGTTTACGTGGTCAAAAAAGGCTATAAACATAAATAATCTCCTGTACCCATGCTACGAAGAGATATCCCTTAAGCTAGGCTCCTAGTTGTGCTATCATCTTTGCCTCCCAACTCACCGGCACCCCGCTCTCGATAAGCTACTCTACGTCAATATAACAATTCAACCAAACAGACATAGCTCCCGCAGATCCATGGAGTCGTTATCACAAACCAAAGCTGGCAACGGTGTAGCTGGCTCAGCAATGGATATAGAGCCCGTAGGGGAGCACCATGGTCGAAGTTCAATAACGCCTCGTATTGTTGTGGACGGTATGCACGCCCATGCTAGAAGAGGTGATTGAGTTGGTTGAGGACTATCTAACTAAGCTATGCAGAGCCACCCAAATTTGACCTCGAAACCTACATATCAAACTACACTGGTATGATGCTCTGTGGCTAAAAGTCTACGGTCTATACGCGAGACTAACTATTTCGACTGGTTTTTAACCTACTAGGAAGGACCAAATTCGCTAGGCTATACCTCATCGGAACATGTTCAAGTTTTCTTGCCGTTGAAGCATTAAAGATGGCGGTTGCTGAAGCAAAGTCAGGCATGGACGTTAGATGTTACGAAACTGCTGTTGAGGCGCTCAGCCAAGTTGCCCCGTCGGACAGCGAGGCTTTATTGGACACCGAATGGATCAACAATACTACTAAAGTTGTCAAGGCTGACACGAACAGGTTGGAACGTGAATTAAAGGGCTACAAGAACAACTTGATCAAGGAGAGCATACGAGTATGTCCGTTATTGATACTCGCACCCCATCCTCAGCGACATTATTGTCTTCCACTTCTGACATTATATAGATGGGAAACGAGGATCTTGGTATGCATTACCATCGCATAGGCGACCTGGCTTCCGCTTCTCATGCATTTTCAAGAATGCGAGACTACTGCACAACCACCTCCCATATTGCGTCGATGCTTTTTAAAACCATAGTTGTTGCCATTGATCGCGCGGATTGGCTGGCCCTCCAGGCGAATGTTCACCGATTACGCAGCCTCCAGTTTAAACCTGAAGATGAACCAAAGTGTAAAGCGAAGCTCTTTGCATCACATGGCTTAGCACAACTTGCAGCGTGTTCTTACCATGAAGCCGCAACGACCTTCCTATCAACCGACCCAGCCCTTGGTGATAATTATAAGGATGTGATCTCACCGAATGATGTGGCAGTCTATGGCGGGCTTTGTGCTCTAGCGTCTATGAACCGAACTGATCTCGCCAAAAACGTTCTCGAAAACAAGTCGTTTCGAAATTTTCTTGAATTAGAACCTCACATCCGTCAAGCCATATCATTCTTTTGTGCATCGAAATTCCGGCTTTGTTTGGATATCCTAGAAGCTTATGAATCAGACTACTTACTTGATTTGCACCTGCAAAGACATGTCCGGACATTGTACAGGCGCATCAGGACAAAGGCCATACAACAACATATCATACCTTACAGCCGTGTCACTCTTGATGGCATGGCCAAGGTGTTTGCACCTAAAGAACAAATCAGAGACGCACAGGGGCAACTCAAATCAAGCGGTGCATTTGTGTCTGAGTTGATTGGACTTATCCAGAGTGAAACTCTAGATGCTAGAATAGATTTAGAAAAGGGCGTGGTTGTTACTAGCAAACCACCTATGAGAGAGCAGCTACACGAAAAGGCGCTGGAGAGCATGCGAGAGTACCTGGAAAATTCGCACTTGCAAATACTGCGCATCAATGTGTTTAATGCCACGATGGAGGTCCCGGGAGCTTCTGTATTCGGTAGCAGAGCTGAAGCCGAGGCCATGGCAGCTCAAGGGGCAGCTTTTGATGACCAGGGACAACGCTTTAGTCGGAAGGGTCTTGCAGCGAAGCTAGGATCTGCATTCGGTGATAGTTAAAATATATGCAGTTAGTCTTAGATAGTTACAGCATATTTGCAAAAGGTATTACATCCCACCCCCAAAAGTATATTCTTCCTTTGAAACTGCCATGTCATCAAACCGTCTATATCTTTGCTTTCTCTGCAGGTCTGATCTTCACATCATCAAATGGCACACCCAAAAAGTCCCACATGAAATGGAACCTGTCACTTCCAAAGAATGGCTCCTCCCTCCCAGTTTCATCATTCCGGACCCAGAACCATGGTGCGCCAAATGCACCCCTATCTAATGCTTCCTGGGTCCTGTCCGTCAGCGCCTTTTTAATTTCATCTGTTTTCGCAGATGCCAGGATACGATCGATTTCCCGATTCGAGAAGTTGGCCTCCTTAAGCAGCTCGGTCATACCCTCCACTTTACTCAGATCGATATGTTTGAAAAACATATATTTCCAGTACAGCAAAAATGTATTTTCAAACCGTTCCTTGGGGTAATTTTGTTTGATGTATGTCGCGCATCGTTGGGGCTGTTCAGTACGCTGTTAACGAGCTTATAATGCACCACATAAGGCCTTAAGTGGGTAGTGACCGTACCAGAATGGTTAGAGGCGGAAAGAATGGCGGAACTTTGAAATCATCAACTTCGAAATATTTCCCTGCTCGCACTCGGTCGAACTGCCCGTAAGCTGCCTTGGCTGGGAGAGTCCATGGTGGTTTGTTGCCTACATAGCAAGTAGAAATTAGGACAACAATCTCAATGACAGGGTATAGTTTCATAATCATCTCTTCCATATTTCGTACCAGAGCCGACGTTTATTCCACCTAGGAATACAGGGTGAACACTATTGTCATATCAGTCCAGTGGCCTCAGCAGGATAAGGGTTAAGCTTACTCGATCTCAACTCCATGAGATGCTAGGACATCACGGTTTCTCCGGAGGTGAAGAAACGCATAATACGAATATGGAGAGGCTATTGATTGTCGTCAGCTATATAGTCAGGGAGCCTTTTCAAGTGAAGCAATGATAGAGGCAGGGTATGGCTTACGGCAGTCAAGGTATACCTCAATCTTGCCTCCCATTTTCACACGGGCTCACAGCGGTTGGGAGACTGTACATGTAACGAACAAGAACGACGGTATACACTTGTAAACGGCAGAGCTGTTACGTATATTTGATGTCTGAATGGTGAGTGTTGAAGGAGGTTGGTCGGCCGGTCTCAACAAGGCAACTAGTTAAACCGGCGTCTGGAGATGCCGAGGCTCGGCTTTCGGTGGCGGACGATCAGCAGCCGGCATTAAGCCTACCACATCGATAAAGACAAGTTAACGCTGAATAAGACATCATAAATATCTGCCCAGCGAGCTATTACGGTGCATCTTCTTCAATCGGAGTATTTGGAAGCTGATATCACATATATTCAATAATCATCTTCAACCAGCTACCATGGCAGGCTCTAAGCCCGTGGCTCTTGTTATCGGCGCTTCCAGGGGGATTGGAAGACAGGTTGCAATTGACTTAGCAAAAGAGGGATATGCCGGTTCGTCTCTATATTTTAATCAGAGTATTTTAATTACGAGGCTGACAATGTACACAGTTGTCGTTGCAGCCAAAACAACATCAGATGCCACCAAAACAGTGCCATTTCCACCGGACCCAAACTCGCCCCAATCCACGATCAACACAGTTGCTCGGGAGATAAATGAGTTGGGGGGTGAAGCAGTCGCACTACCAGTTGATACCCGAGATGTTGAGGCAGTCAAGGAACTAGTCAGAAAGACTGCGGAAGAGCTATATAGAAGGCTAGACGTCCTAGTCTATAACTCCGGTGCAATATGGTGGTCTTCTATTGAGAATACACCTGTAAAACGTTTTATGCTTATGCAACAAGTCAATCCTGAGGGCCTATATGCTAGTGTACATGCATCTCTCCCGTATTTTGAAAAGAATGGATGGAAAGGAAGGATCATAGTTGTCTCTCCGCCGATATATTCCCGTTTCTTCAGGGGGAAGACAGCCTATGCCATGGGTAAGTTACTCCCAACCGGATACTGTGCCTTTACGAGTTTATTCATTCAGGATTCTGCTTCTAGGTAAGGTTGGAATGAGTGTTCTGACAAAAGGCCTCGCCATGGATTTTGTTCGGCAAAAAAAGGATGGAATGGCAATTACAAGCATTTGGCCAGCGGCTGTAAGTATAATTAACTAGTTAACCGATTTCGTTTAAGCCCTAGTCTCTAATAACTAGAATGCATTTAGTCAATCGAATCTGCTGCAACACAGCAATCAACTAATATGGACCCTTCGTCCCTAAAAGATCTCCGAAAGCCGGTAAATACCCTTCACCCCTGATACTGCCATACCATCCAAAGGAAGATTCTATTCAGCCAGGCTAACACAGTGCTTTAGACAATATTTTCCGATGCGATCCTCGCCATATTGAAATCACCACCATCTGTCGTTAATGGCATTCTGGCATTAGATGAGGACTTTTTACGTGAACACGGCGGTGTCACTGATTTCACCTCGTATTCCGTTATTCCAGGTGCTAATCCGCGGCGCATCATGCCGAAAACCCTCCCCGTTCTAGAGGTCGAGGAACAAGATGATGAAGGGAAGCGGATGGATTCTACGATGTTAAGAGGCAAAGGTAAGACCAGCTCAAAGATATAAATATGCCTTAGCTTTCTGCGCATAGAGCTTGGGGAATTTCAAGACCAGGAACTGTGGAGACTGGAACACTTATATACTTTTCCATGAATGCCGTTATTCTTTTGTTGATTGTTCATGCATTGGTATGTACATCGTCTAGCTCTATACCTTCGCCATCCTCGACCTCGAAGCCCGCATAGTAAAAGGCCAATGTATGCCATACCTGATCACCTAAAAGACCTAGAAAACAAACTTGAGCAATTGAATACAGTTTTGACCGGAAAAAAGGAGGACATACATATCAGAAGGGCTAGAGCTACCGTAAATAGGATCATGGGATTTGTCATGTACCTATAGGCCAGGTCGAAATTTGTTACCAAGGCTATAATGCTTAGCAACGAAAATCCCGCCAGCACTCGGGTGCCCGTGGCACATAGTCGAAACACTCTTCTTGTGGGGTCGTGGTGGACTAAGAAGGTGAATGCCGCAAACATAAACATGGCAAGAGCGGCGACGACGAAATAGTACAAGAAGACAAAGCCAAGCATCCTAAGATACATTGCTAATAGATGGTCACTTCTCGTTGCCTTCGTGTGGCCTTCTGGCGGAGTTATTCCCATGCTGGAGAAGAGAGCCACGGTAACGTTTCCCATTATATCATGGGACCTCTCGATATCGAGAGAACCGGTCTCCGTTTCTGAAGGGCAGAGACGAGGCTGGCGCCTAAGGTCCCACAAGACGCCCTGAATTGCATATTTTTCGACCAATGCCCCATATGTGAAATCGATTCCCATGTCTGCAATTGTGCTGTTAAGTGAATCAATCGCATCTGAGATACTAGGCCTTGTAACACTGCAAGCAGACAAGATGGTGTCACGCAATTGTTTGAGTTTTAGAGACACATCCAAAGTAAGCGCCAGGATCTGCATTCCTTCAGACAAAAGGATCAGGATTGCATGAAACGGGAAATGCAAGCACGTCCATATTTTCTGTCGAAGTTTCCCTAACTTTTCTGTGGGCGTGATATCGAAATAAGACTGCCATAAAAGGTACTATGTATTATCTATTAGCTCCTTGAGCCAATTGTGGGCTTTGATATGGATCAGGGCACATACCACGGAGATTGTGACCCCAAATATATGGACAAAAGACCAGCGTGTCCAGCCGTTGCCCACGGTCCTGTTAACAATCCTAGTAACTGATATAATGCCATCTCCAATGATGATAAGTGTGAGGAGACCCATCCGGACATTAAGGTGCGTGTCCTCAAAACCAATGCCTGGCAATTGGTCCGCTTTTACCATCACTACGAATGTTTCAGCAGCAAACTGAAACCACCATAAAGTCCAGATGTACGAGCCAATGGAGGCCGCCTGGTCATTGAAGAGGAAATACAGCTGCAAGTTCATGTTAGGGTCCGGGTGGTGTAGTGTGGGTGATTTGGGAGGCTTACCGCAATGTATATCAGGCCGTTAACAAACATAAACAAAGTGACACAGCGTAAATTAAACGCCATGTTGGGAGGTAAGTATACGGAGGCAATGAAATACTCCAGTGACAACATCAAGCGGCTTATGGCAAGGAGTATGGTTAGGGAATGGAATATCCACAAATTCTCTGGTAGAACTTGCATCGCGAAACCAGAGCCAGCAGAAGCAAACCCTACCATGGTTGCTAGTTGTACCGCTTTGCATATTCGTTCGAACACGGAGTCTCTAGCAAACCGAATATCGAATAGAGTGACCTGAAGCCAGGTAAACCAAATTATCCCCAGAAAACAGACATAGGACCACAGTGCTATACCATTTGTTAGTTATTTAACTGCTAACATACAGTTAAGATGGTAGCCACAAGCGCACACCTTCCAGTGAGTTTATGTCATTTGAAGCGGTAAACGTTGAGAGGTTTGCCACAAAAAAGAGATCAAAGAATAGCTCTATTGGTGTGGCATCCGCTTGTTTGTATAAGCGCGGAGGGGTATCACTCTTATCAAGAGGGGATTCAATCCAGGGTATACGATAAAGCGTATATCTATAACGGTAATTTATTAACTCCAGGTCTTATGCAGTGCGTATGTACAAGTCATACCTGTCGAATTTGAATCGTCTTCTTCCAGGACGCGAATGCTTGAATGAAAGGAATAACCGGTGTGCCATATTCCCTTCATCATACACTATATCTCTTCGTATGACACAGTGTTGCAGTCTTGAGATCTTGAAATTCAAGAGAGGAAAGACTCTTGCATGCGAAGTTGACCCGGCAATAATGTAGTTTCCTTTCCACTAGAAGCTTGAAGTATAGGAAATCGTGACGGTTAACCACGTTTGGTGCTCCTACTTCGTTCATGAAAATAGTTAATTTTCCCTATTTCCAGTCATCTTCAGTCGTCTTCAATCGTCTTCGTTCATTTCAGCATCTGGCGCTGGTAGTGACAGGGCGCCGAGGTTATCAAGTCCACGGTCAGCTCCAGCCTCAGTTCCCGTGATAAGTTTCTCTGTAGTGGCAGTCTGCCCGGCCTCTACCCGGAGCCTCTCATACTTCTCACCCGCTTCTTTCAGGAGATTTTGAATCTCAGTTTCTCTCTCAGATATCTCAACCTTTTCCTTGCGAAGTTCCTCCAAACGATTGACAAGCTGCGCTTTATTGTTTTCCATTTCCACCACGCTCATTCGCAAGCCAGCCAATTTCGATGCAAGAGTTGGTAGAGATGTTATTTTTGGTGGTGTCTTTGAGCGCGGTACAGATTCATCGGTGTCCCTCTTCAAACCATCCATTCCGGCACGAGTTTGCGCAGACTCGTATGCAGCCCGGCGTTCGGTTTCAGAGTCATCTTCGTCCGAGAGATCTTCAGCATCGTTTATGAGCTCTTTCATATTTGCACGTTGCCGCTTCTTTTGCTCGATCTCTGCCCTTTTGCCCATCGCTATCCGGCCATCCTCGACATACTCATCAAAACCCTCCGCAAAGTCCTCATCATCTCGGACTAGCCTTGTTTCAGTTTCAAGTGGTTTCTTTGACAGTGACCACTCGTCTTCGTCATCCTCTACACCAGTATCATTCAGAGATATGTACTCTTGTTCCTTAGCCAGGCGGCTGCGACGTGCCTTTTTCTCTCGGATTTCGGCTTCACTAGGAATAGCGGAGGGCCTGGTGTATTGCGCCACTTCTCCAAATTTGCCGGCTATATCCAAGGCCTTGTCTTTTTCGTCTTCGGTGTCTGGACGAGACACATTCTTTGGTGTGGATGGAGTAGAGTTCCGTAATTCCTGGAGATAGTCTTTGCTATAGCTTGGGCGGTCATCATCTCGGCCAACTCGGACTGGAAGAGTCTCTGATGAACCCAAGGGCTTTCGGTTTGATGCTTTGTCCAAAACATTGCGTCTTATCCCCGTCTTCTTTGGAATGACAACCTCTCCTTCGTCCGAAACATCGTCAGTCATGGAAGTTCCACCGACTCCAAAAGAAAGGTTTAATTTTGATTTCCTCTTTGATTTCAAAGCCGGTTTCCGAACAACAGGCTCTACTTGTATAAGTTAGTCTATCTGTATGAATATCTATAGCTGGATGTACAGAGCTCACCTTGCTCAACGGCGCCATCCGTGTCTTCATCGTCCACACCAACCCGCCGCGCCTTGCGCCTACTTGCAAACGAAGAGCTCATTCTAGGGAAAAGGAAAGTAGTAGAAGCCCCTTCAGCTTCCAACGTGTCCACCCCACTAGCGAGTATTCATTGTATGAAAAGTCCAAAGGCCAAAGTCCTACTTCAAGTGTTGGAGCTTCAAGAAATCATATCACGGGACCAGGTTATTCCGGCCCCGAACTGCTTATCGCGTTTGCACCAGAAAACATTCAACCTTCAATTATCCAGACGAGAGAAGAGCTCTATAGCTAGTCGACCAAGCATAGATCTCAGTCAAGATGCCTCAAGCTCAGCCAGAATTGAAAAAGGTGCGTTTCTGGGTGTGGTGCTCCGCTGCATACGTTGCTAACTTCTGCTTTGTGTAATAGTACATGGAGAAGCGGTTGTTTGTCCAACTGAATGGCAATCGCAAAGTTATCGGAGTACTTCGAGGTTACGATGTACGACACTATGAATACCCTATATCTTGTCGCGGGTGGAATACATAACTAATGCCGGAATAGGTCTTTATGAATATTGTCTTGGATGATGCTGTAGAAGAGAAGAATGGAGGCGAAAAGGTCCCACTAGGCATGGTGGTAAGAAAAAACATAGAATGACATGAGGGTGATGATGGAAGCTAAGGTTGATTCACCTATAGGTTATCCGTGGAAACTCAGTGGTTATGCTAGAGGTTTGTATCCCCCTGGGAAGTGGAATCTACATACTGGGATATGCTGACATTTCATTTACTTACTAGGCCCTCGAACGTATCAGTGATCGGTGATAGACTTCTCCCCAACGCTGGACCGCGTTCTGCTCATTTTAATCTTCCCGGAGTATTCATTCGGATTGGGTGGGATAATACTTCAGACTTAATCGGCCATTTTATCCGTTCCGCAGATGCTTCGAATCGTCGTTTATAATATAACGGAGTTTTATGCCAGGCGGCTCAAATATCATGCTTTGAAATGGAAATGATATGCAAAAATGGGACAATATGGGATAGCTTGTTTTTAAAAACAAAAGGATTCTTGATTACTAGTATAAGTGTGACGCTGCTTTAAATTATAAAATGCGGAAAAAAACAGATCCTCCCATGAAATCAAACTCCGCGCCATTGATGTTATCATTTTGTTGCTTTAATAAAAAGGTGAAAAATGAACAGAAACGGGGAAATAAAAACCAGCCTTATACCCCCTTTGCACCTTTTTTTTTCATGACCTATCCGAGTGTTAAACCAGCCCGCTGCACGGATTCCGAGCGCCGCCAAAGATAAAATGATCAGTGCGAAAAAAAACCAATATAAGACAAATAATAATTATAACACGCGCGAAAGCCCTTGGTAATATTTATTGACCGGGAGAAAAGCTTGAGCTCTTAGTTTTGAGCTTCAACTTGATCTTCGGCTTGATGGCAGAAGCCGGGGTAGGTGGTTGTGGTGATGGAGAGCATAAGGTGCCTAGTTTAGGAACCTTGAGTGTAAGCCTATGACTGAGAGGTGGAGCGGCGCCATTGGTATCTTGTTCACGCTTCCTCTTGACAGTAGGAGCGGGTACAGGTGCGGTAGTGGCTTTTGATGTAGTTGGGGGTGCGGTAGTGGCGCTGCCTATAGGACGGGTGCGGAAGCGGTTGGATTTTGAGAATTTCATTTTGCCCTGGAGAGATGTTCATGTTAGCAAAGCTCGACAAAGCGTAAGTCCAGGAAGCAATAGTTATACTTACATTTCCTAGATGCTGCGTTTTCCAGTACCGAGGATACTTCAGGCGGACCATTGCTTGTTCAACGGGGTGGTACAAGGCACCGACAGCAGACGACTGTTCCTTAGCTCTACGAGACTCGCTCGCGGTGAGTTACACGCTGCCCATAATGCCTCCTTTAAAGTTTTATTTGAGCCAAGCTCTTGTTTCAATGCATCTAAAGCTCCAGGAACTGTTTGCCTTCTAGCAAGCTGGACCTGTCGAGCTTCGGTTGAGGATTCTTGTTCAATGACAAGCGAGCTACCTGCGAAAGTGCCAGAAGCCTCAGATTCTGTGCCAAATGCGATGGTTGCGAGTGCTTCTCCGAACATACGGTAAAGGTTCCGTCGAATCCAGGGTGAAGAGTCCGCAGACATGTTGTATATGTACCAGGTTATGAGCTCTGGATGCTCAAACAGCTTAAACTCCAGCAGAATTTCAAACGCCTTGAGTCTCAATTCTTCCAAAATCCCGGCACGCGTGTATTGAACGAACTGGACAAGGTCGACTTCAAGCATTCTAGCTTTCATAAGCCGTTTCTGGCATTCGAGAGACGTCCTTGAGAAGATATTTCTGAATGAACCAGCCCATTCATCAATTCGTCGATATCTATCAATCTCAGCAATGCAGTCCTTATCGAGCTGTTCCTCTGCTTGGCGTTCGATTTCTTTGTTAATATCGAAATCACCATCATTGGAAATGTTTTCTTTTCTGCCGAGTAAAGCATTGCAGATGGATTTGAGCAAAGTAGAGATGTAGAAGCAATCGGAAAACTAATAATTGTAAGCGACACCACACAATGTAAACAGCGGCAGGGTGTTGTGAGTAGAGCATACCTCGTTGTTAGAGTTATCGTTAAATTTTAGTTTTTCATAGAGGAATTGTTTTACTCTCATTGGAGTCCTACCATCCTCATCTCGTACTTCTGAAATTGCTTCGATAAGCGCTAGTTGCACTGCGTATGATGACCGGTCTGAGAAATCATTTGATCGTGCCATAGACGAATTTGGGAGACAGTATAATTCCTTAAAAGCATTTTCCAGGTGAAAGAGGCCGATCCAGTCGACTTCCTGTTTAGCATGTTTGACTAGTGCCTTAGTAGCAGCTGTCCGAATTCCATGGAAATATCGACGATCTAGAATTGTCCGGACAAAGATACTTGATATCAGGGCGTGTTCTCGTTGTGCGGCCATATGTTGTATAGACTAGAAACTATTAGACTCATGCACAGAGTGAATAGAAGTGGGAGCGGAAACCGGCTTACCTCAAGCTGTGCAACAACATCGCGATCTTGTTGCAGCTGGGACAAATACATATAGCCCGGCATACCCAGGGACATTTTACATATCCATTCAAAGTCAGCATCCATCCTTATCCATTCGTAAGATTCCTGTCCCATGCGGCTCTCGTCTTCTTTTGTCCACTCGACAATTTTCCACTTCTCCATGTCTTCATCTGATTGAAGGACGTCTCCCAGGCAATAAAGCAGGACATCATCTTGAGTTTCACTGCTGGGGTCGATACCGGACATTGCCGCGGCCCGTTCTTTTTGTCGTCTATTCCGCTTCAGACGTTTATATTTGGTATTGTAAGGTATATCGAACTTCGTGATGGCTTCCTTGATTTCAACTATATGCTCATAAGGCGTTCCGTCTGCTTCGTGAATTTGAATAGTCATTGAACCGGTAAACACATTCTGTACGGTACCAGCGTAGACATTGCGTATCTCTTCCTTGACATCTCTCATGAAAGTGGATCGTTCGAGGTCACGCGCGGTTGTCTGTTCAACCTGGACCTGAGAAATCATCATCTCAACTACAAGCTTCTTCTTGTTAAACCTTTGGCTGGCGGTGAATCGCGGGCAGCCTGCACCGTAAACCCACTGGTTGAAAAAGGCATCTAACTTAGTATGACCCATGCGCTCACAGAGTTTTTGGAAATGCGCCGAGGTGAGTTCGCAGTTTGGGAGGTCACCCATTCGTGCATTCAAGAAGATGCGAGAAATGATGCGAGAGACTGTAGCTTTGCCGCTCGCCTTGGACAATCGGCGTTCAAGAATGTACAGGACAAGCGGTGCTTTTAAAGAGATAAACTCCATCTCTGAAGGATCAATTTTGAGGATAGCTCCCATATCCCAGAGAGACGGGCGCAAAACATCCAGGTCACATACTCGATCTGCTAGCAGTTTCTGCCGGTACCGGTATTCATTGTTTCCCCCGATCTTTTTCATAAAAGTGTCCGTTATGTAGTAGGAGATACCTGTAATCACCCATGTGTCTGTGGGATCTTTTGGGATGATGTTTATTCCAACCCATTGATATGCTAATGAATGGACTATGTATCTTGTTGAATCATACATCATGTCAATGATGTTCTCTGGGAAGAGTATTCGATCACTGCATAAGGTGAAGCCAGCTGCGGGTAATGTGTCCGCCCGGAGGTCGTCAACAAAGCATAGTTTGAAACTGGCAAAAGGGTATGAACCGTAAGTCAAGGAAATAAAGTCAACGGCTTTGGCCATCGGCAAACATGTGTTTCTCACTTCATCTGCCCTTCCAGGGAGGCAGAAGGCATGCACAGGAACGGCATTGGTGCCAAGTTGATCGTCTTCATCACTTTCACGGAATTGGGACAGGTTGACATATTCAAAAGGTCCAAGTGCAAATCCAATCTGCGGAGCTGATAGTGGCGTGTTACAGGAAAATGATACGGTCTTTTTAGTTTGGTCCTTGGGGTCGAGTATATCATCTGTCAAATCTCCGGAACATGCAACCACTATATCCAACGCCGCATCTTCAGCAGAAAGTCCAGTCTTCCTTGGGCTATTTGTTCGGTTGCTAGTTCCATTAGCGAGGCCACTATCAGATGATTTGGAGAATACATCGCCAAGAGTCCGTGGGCATCTAATCGAGATATCCCATGTGCATCGGGAAGACATATCATCCACACATGGAAACAAGCAACAGAACTCTCCGGTATCCGATGAATTGGTGGTAAACGCATGGGGATATCGCAAATCACGGCTGTCGAGGCCAACAAACTGTATTCCATCCTTTGGCTTCTCAATTGTGAATTCGATGAGTATCGTTATTGCCGTAAACCTTGGAAGAGAAGCTTCGGCGGCACGGCTGCTATCCACTGGATCATCCACGCCACCAGTACCGTTCGCACCGTTCGAAGTAGCCCGTAATGAAAGCTGTGTCTGCGCTTCAATGGAAAAGGGGTCTAGCTCCTCTATGCGCACAGATTTCGGAAGTGTGATCACCAGCTCTGGCTCGGGGGGCGTTTTCGACAGAGCATCAAGCTTCGTGGAGAGCTTACGGTGGTATTGGACACCATATAGCGGGAGTGCCTCGTACGGGTCGACGTACTTCGAGGTAGCTGTCCTTCCGCCCACTGTAATGCGCTTCAACTGCCCCTGCCGGAAATTCAACCGGACAAGCTTCAGGTCCTTATAATCCGGGTGTATGGTGATTTCTGTTTTCCCCTTGATACTCCGGCTCGTAAAGTCGATATCAAGCTCGACCTTCTGATGGCTGACTGAGTAGCCAAGCCCTGAGGGCGGCGGAGCTCCTTGCATGTCGACCAGGCCGGGCATCGTTCGTATCAGCCACGCACGCCAGGTATCAGAAGAGTTAGTTCTCCTATCGGTCGTTATATAACGGCAGGATCATGTCGCGAAGGGAAAACGGCTGTAAACGGAGCGGTATTTGCTGTTTGGTAGCGAGTCTGCCCAACCGGGTGAGCAAGTCCAGCATTAGCATTGGTGGTGAACGGAGGGCGACCTGCGAGTGCGCGAACTAGGGGCAGTTAATATACCCGGCATACCAAGCTAGCGCAGGGCCCCATTATCGACAATAGAAAAAACAGGAGAACACTCTGGTATTGTCGAGCTGGTGAAGCTCCTTATTCACCTCGCTGCCTTCAATATAAAAAATCGACTCTGAACTTCGAGCTTCGCGATCGAAATGCGCAGAAACACGCTAGTCCTAGAGCGGTTAGCATACAACACACGGCACGTGAGTATCACATGCGACGTGTTCATCACGTGATATGGTTTTTTTGCTCTCCTTTTTTTTTCTTTTTGGTTTTTTTCCGTTTTTCGGTTTTTTACCCCACGAAATCTTGAACTTCAACCGTTGAGCTTCGGGTTGAAGACGACGAAGACGACAAGACTGAGCGGTACAAACGGGCTGGTGATCGGGCTGAGAGTCAGCATGTTTTGAGGATCAGTCTGTGCCATCTCTGTTGTTTCTATCTAAAAATGGATGTTGTCAGGAAATATGCCGGTACGTTGATGCACCGCCGTTGGGCGTTTCATTGTTGGTGGTGGGAATATACCGTATTGTTAACGTGCGCACACGACAGGATTGGAGGATTCCTTGACGGATGAGACCCTGGCTCCATTGAGGACTTACAAATATTCGAGTGTCGATAAGTCATATATCTCTCGGTATATACTCAAACACTATGTATTGTCGCTCTCTGCCCTTTTCAACGCTTTTCTTTTTACCTCCAAAGGGGATGGATGGATGGATCATCTCCCCGTATGCCATGTATATAAACCCCGGACTAATCGAGTTCTATTTTCATTATTTCTAGTGGAATGCCTTTGTCGAACTCTTGCCACTATGGATTGCTCCCAACATGGTCACCCTGCTTGGGTTCGGATTCATTGTTGGGAATGTAGTGCTGCTGGAGATTTACATGCCTAATCTCGTAGGACCGGTGTGTACTGAGATCAACCCTCCCATCAAAAGTGATCACTGAGTCCCGTAGCGTGCATTAAATTTGCTAAGAACGTCCTACGGTATTAGGCTCCATCATGGGTATACTATAGCTTTGCTATAGGCATCTGGATGTAAGACTTTCTCCTAGATGCGGGTGCTATATCATACCCATAGGTTTTGTTAATAGCTTACTGACGGGTTCTACCAGGTACTCTACCATGGATAATGTCGATGGCAAACAGGCTAGACGCACCGGCACGTCAAGTCCTCTTGGAGAATTATTTGAGTAAGGCTATGAGGAATACCCATCATTTGTTCTCGTGTCTGGAGAGCTAATATACCATTCACCTTGGAACAGCCATGGGATTGATTCTTTAAATTGCACGCTAGCAAGTTTACTTGAAGTAGCAGCCATGGGTCAAGGATCGACCAAAATCGGGGCCTTCACTATGCTGATTCCATGTCTACCTATGTTCTTCTCGACCTGGGAGACGTATCATACCCACACCCTATACCTGGGCTACTTCAATGGTCCCACAGAGGGCCTGATCATTGCCACCTCAATCATAATAGCCGCCGGTTATTACGGACCCGAGATTTACTCTCGTCCTTTGGCCGACGGTATCGGATACAAGGATTTGCTCGGAAACATCACCTTTCTTGACATTTGGGTCTTTGTCCTCCTCACGTCTTTCTTCACCGCCCACTTGCCCGAGTGTGTCTATAATGTGGTCCAGGCACGAAGACGCAGTGGGTTGCCGGTATTGCCCATCTTCCTTGAATGGACTTCCATCATCGTATCAAGTATCTCGGCTATATCGTGGGTCTATTCTCCTTATTCCTTCATCCTGAAAGACAACCACCTCGTCTTGTTCGCCGTCACCCTATGCTTTGTCTTTGGGCGAATGACCACCAAAATCATCCTCGCCCACCTTACCAGGCAGCCATTCCCTTACTGGACTGTCCTAATCACCCCTCTTATCGGCGGTGCGGTCCTCGTCAACCTCCCTGCCATCGGCTTACCATCCGTTGGGGCTACTGTGGAGCTATGGTATCTTTGGGGCTACCTCGCCTTTGCCTTTGCCGCATACATGCACTGGGCCCTATACGTTATTGGCCGTATCACAACGTTCCTGGATATCAACTGCCTGACGATAAAGAAACGACATTCATCCTCGAATGGCCCTGTCCTCGGTGTTATTACAAACAGCAAAATGCAAGCAGGGTTCAACAAACCGGTCAAGTTGAACTAGGTTCCCAGGAAAGCCCACGATTGATTTACACTTTATAATACATGATCAGACGTTCTTTTATATAATAGAAAGCATACTATGGTTGTGACTGTTTGATAGCTTCAATGTGCTTTTTGTACAAAGATAGAGAAGCTTTGAGCGCAGAGTCGACATCAGGGTTATATCAACTATCCGTGATGTCAATTAACCCTTTTTCAACAAAGATAGACTATCTTCTATGACTCCATTCCTTGGAGGCGTAGGTATTAGCACCATGGTCATTGTAATTTGTAGAACACGTCATATTTTATGTGAGTTCGTTTCATCAATTCTAAATATATCATCTAGTGGCCTGACCACATAGCCGTATCTGCCACGTACATTACATACTATTTGGTAGCCCAAGCCCGAGGTAAGGCTGTCTGGGCACAACCAAATATCCGCCAGCCGAAGCATGCGGGGAGATCAATGGCCGACAAATCAGCTCAACAGTACATATATAACTCAACTGTGACTCGAATAAGTGTCTAATAACCAATTCACCCGTTTAACTAGTTACTGTATACCACTCCCATCATAAAGGTAACAATGGTCAAGCTTCCTGAGACATTTGCCGCGATTCCACGCGAGGAGTTTCTCCTTGGCCCATCGCCGATCCATCTTCTTCCCCGAACGACAGCAGATCTCGGTGGCCAGGTCAAAATATATGCCAAACGAGACGATGTCAGTTCTGGTTTAGCGTACGGCGGCAACAAGACGCGCAAACTCGAGTACCTGGCGGCCGACGCTGTTAAACAGGGATGCGATACCCTCGTTAGCATCGGCGGCATACAGAGCAACCATACCCGCCAAGTAGCTGCAGTTGCCGCTCGCATGGGCTTGAAATGCGGCCTGGTACAAGAGAAATGGGTCGAATGGTCTGACCCTGGCTACGAGAAGGTTGGCAACATCCAGCTTTCTTACCTGATGGGTGCCGACGTGCGGATCGAGAAGATGACTTCCTTCGGCATCGAGCACAAGGATACCCTGAAATCATTGATGAAAGAATATGAAGCCAAGGGTCAGAAACCCTACTACATCCCCGCTGGAGCATCTGATCATCCGTTCGGAGGCGTGGGTTTTGCTCGCTGGGCCTTCGAGGTGCGCGAGCAGGAAAAGGAGCAAGGCATCACTTTCGACTATATATTCGTGTGCGCAGTGACGGGTTCCACGATGGCAGGCATAGTTGCGGGCTTCAAACTGATCGAGAAGCTTTATCCTGACGAGCCCAAGAAGAAAATCATTGGAATTGACGGATCTGCGACTCCGGAAAAGACCCGAGCCCAGGTTTTGAGGATTGCCAGGGGTACCGCTGAGAAGATTGGGTTAAAGGCGGACGACATCACGGAAGCAGATATAGTGCTTGATGAAAGATTCCATGCAGGAACGTACGGCGTCCCCGACAAGCAGACTTGGGAGGCGATCGAGTATGGAGCAAAGATGGATGCATTCATTACCGATCCGGTCTATGAAGGGAAGAGCCTTGCTGGGCTGCTGGGATATGTGAGGAATGGCGAGATCAAGACTGGGAATATCCTGTATGCCCATCTCGGTGGGCAACTGGCTCTCAATGCCTATTCTCAACTGGGCCACGTTGAATGAATCAGGTCTTGTATGGTGTAGATGCAGCAACATGAATGTATTATTCCATGCCTCTACTGTGTACCTATGTCCCTTGTAACCAAGCCTGTAGCCCCTTGTTCAATTTTGTGTGTCTTGCAGCGCCTTGCCTGCAATCAATCAAGGATATAGAAAAGTGGAAGTGCCATGCCTGTTTCTCCTTGGAAGAAGCTAGAGTTGGTAAAAGTCCCTCGCTTGTTTGATCATATGGACATTCAAAGCGATTCAACTTCTATACCCTACGAAGTACTCATACACTATGAAACACATGCTTTGAACCGTTATGCCTCGTAATGAACCAGATCCCCAAGGCAAGCGTAAGAGTATTGTTTGCTTATATAAGCTTAAATTAACATTTACCACGTGACAGATGAGGCTCCAACCTTATTTTGCAGCGTTATTACATAATCAATACATTATCGATAAGAAGATAAGAGATTCTTTTGCTTGCGAGCCTTTCTTGCCTTCGACGTTACTTTTCGACTCTACATACTTCCTGGCCTTATGTTGCCTCCCTGTTTCCCATCCAGCATCTTGCAAGGAAGAGAAGATTTGAGATGCGTGGGGGCTGTCTTGTCGCGCATAATCAAGGATGGACAAACTCTCAGAGAAGCGGCGACAAGACGATGGCGATGAGGAAGACGACTACATGTCCATGGCCTTTCTAGAGGAGCCGCAAACTAAAAAGGAGACACTAACACAGAAGAAGCTCCGAAAGCAGCGAGAGGTATGTTCTCAGTGGATATGTCACAAGCATTGTCAACTACAAGACAAGGCGGGGATGCTAACTTGTTTGGGTCTGATTGAGTATAGGCAGAAGCACGGGCACGGGTTCCTTCAAAAGCCGAACTGGCGGCCGCAGAAGCTGCACGACGTGACGCCGCGCTCTCAACAAGTACAATTGATGCTTCCAACAAAGGGTTTAAGATGATGGCGAAACTGGGCTATAAACCCGGCAGCGCACTTGGCAGGCAGGCTCCAAGCGGATCCGAACGTGACGAGCCGGATCAACGGCTAAGGGAACCTCTGTGGGTATCGGCAAAGGAGGATCGAGGCGGAATAGGGCTCGACTCGGAGAAGAAGCGGAAATTGCGCGAGGAGCTAGAAGGGGAAACCAAACGAGTCAAGGCGGTTGAGAGTGATTTCGTGGAACGCGTGAGAGCCGAGAGGGAAGAGAAGAGGCAGGAGGGACAGTTCTATGCCGCCCAGAAGGTTATTGAGCGTCTGGACAGCGAGCACGAGGAAGACAGGGTCTGTGAAACAAACGGACAAGGCGGGGTAGAAGGCGGAAAGCAGGAGGGCAACAGAGACACGCCGGTTTCTAAAGACCGGCCCAAGGCTCGGGTCAATATCCTCTACCGCGGGCTGGTGAGGGACCGAGAGGCAGCACTACAGGAGAAACAGGCTGCGCGTCGTCGATATGAGTCTCTGTCTTCGCGGGACCATTCCCAGATATATTCTGAGAAAGACCCGAAGTTACCATCGATGGCTGACGACGAGCTGGAAGTCAACGATAAACTGGCTCTGGGCCGTACGGCTGAAGGCGAGATAGTGGAAGTGGAAGCAGACGAGGAGGAAGACGAAGAACTGGAGGCGTTCAATGCCCTCAGCGTCCAGGAACGGTTGTCCCGTGCCGTGGCGTATCTACGGAATCAGTATAACTACTGCTTCTGGTGCAAGTATCGGTATGAATCTGCGGACATGGAGGGCTGTCCGGGCCTGACAGAAGAAGACCACGATTGAGCTAGCCCTGTCGACGTCATGGCTGAGGATGGCGTACTCCGTACAACCTCACGATCATCCAGATACTTTTCACGGCTATCACCAAGCAGTGTGTTATGTTTATACTGCAAGTAAAGTATGTCACCGACAAGATCCCTCTTCCCCGAGAGATCAGTACAGGCCTCGCTTGCACGGACAGTATAAATAGAGCCACTCCACTGAATTGAGGAATGGGATGGAAATGTCAGGCCGAGTTATCCATCTAATGCATGCATGCATGGGTGTCGTGGGTCTGTCTGTCCTATTATCCACTGCCATGCTATCATGGCGCATGTACTCCATATGCATGTTTTGTATGTCGTGGGACATCCAGACAGACACATCTCCATCTCCATACGCCATATCCAAGAATACATACAGAGACATTTCTACCTGCATGCATGTTACTGTGCCACAAGTATCTCCGACAAGACCTCGACTCCGCAAGATCGCTCGGTCCTTTCCCTTTAACAGAGAGAGTGAAAGGCAAAAGGCTTTCTGGAACCCATCCGGCCGAGCGAAAGAACTAAGTATATACATATGTAAGAGGCATGAATGATAATCGGGGCATATTAAGCGTAACCAAGTGAGCTCCACCGTCGTGTCACATCTGAAGCATCCCGTAAGCTTTTATATTACATCTACAGACGAAACCTGGAACATTGACACCGTCCGCCACAAACAGCGGGGAGGGGAGAGAAATGGAAGAGAAGTGAAACGATAAGGAGAACTATATAGCTGGCTAACTAGACTGTATCCTAGTAATATGTCACGGTAAGTAGAGAAGTAGATAAGAAAACAGGTAAATAAGGAGGTATATGCAGAAGAGAAGAAAGATTATGGTCATTAAGAGAGAAAGAAACGGGAAGAGAAGAGATGAAATGAAGGAGGAAAAAATGAAGAAATAGCAAACACCGTCATGTAGTTAAAATAAATTGAATCAAACAAGGCCCCCTTGCAACGTGAAATTTCCATCAAGTAAAAGAAAAACGAAGAACGAATCAAGTCGAAGCGGTAAAGCTGAAACATAAGAAAGGCATGGTATCGTATGTTCAAGAAGGCAAGGCAAGAGAAGGCAGGAATAGCTAAAAAAAAAAAGCCGAAATATGAACGATAAGGAAACTGTTTAAACCTGCGGATTCTCTGTACTTTCCTGTCCCGCGCTACATCCAGGAACATGTTCAGGTTCAGGCGCATGCTCAGGCTCAGGGACAGACGTATCAGTAGCCGAGATCTCCCCCTCCTGCTTTTCTTCAGTAGGAGTCGAGCCAGCGGCTTCGAGATCCATGACCAGCTTCTCCATGAACTCGATCAGCGATCTGTCCTTGCACGCCTTGATGCCGCCCAGACAATCGCCGCAGATACGCAGACAGCAGAAGACGCATCGCCAGCGTAGTTCCTGATCGGCCTTGAGACAGGTCATGCATGTAAGCGGGTACAGCACGTTCGGGCTTCTGACGAACGTCTTGTGGAAATGGTAGCATGAGAAATGCGAGTTGGTCAGTGGCGGCGTATGGTACTCTACTTTCTGGTTCTTGGGAGCGCTGGACGAAGACGAGGAGGCGGTGGAGTGGTTGGATGTAGAGCCGTTGCTTTTTGGTCTAGAAGTGGCTGTGGGAGGATGGTCTAGTTCTGATGCAGAGACGGGGGTGCGAGAGAGAGGCGAGCTGGAGGTGGAGGAGGGCTCGCGCTGGTTGGGATCTGAGTACTGCGATCCGGCGGAGGAGTAGCTTATGGGTCTGGGCCGTGGAGGAGAGGCGCCGGGAGAAGAAGAGGCGGAAGATGGTTTGCTTGGTTGGCCGTGGCCGTGGCCGTGGTGCTGGGGGCGAGGACGGTAGTATCGTTGTGTGGGCATGCCGGGGGGAGTAGGCAGCAGTTTCTCGCGGCTGCGGATTCGGGCAATGGGCATTCCTGGACCTAGACCTGGTGCTGGTGCTGACGGGTCATGGTGATGGCGGTCTCCTCTGGGGCTGCGGCTGCGAGGGCTGTCGGAGGGCCGTAGGAGGTCATGTCGGCGGCCGTGGGCGTCTGCAGGCCGCAATTGGCGATGCTGGTGGTGCGGATGAAGCTGCTGAGGCTGCGGCTGCTGCGGGAGCGAGGACGGGAAGCGCAGCTTGGTGAACTGGCGGGTATCAAGTTGAGTCGATGTATGCTCAGCCGGGAGCTGCACCGTCAGTACAGACACTTCAGACGCCATCTATTCTGATATTCAGATATGTATGATTGTCTGATATTGTTCGAGGATGCTTTTTGAGAAGTAAATTTCCGCTCTCCCTGGACGAATTTGTAGACGCAAGTCGAGTCAGGTCGAGTCAAGGCCGAGCAAAGGCCGGGAAGTACACCCAGCAGGCTTCTTTCTGTGCGATGGCCGGCCGTTCCACACGCCAGTCCTGCTCTTGGGATCAGCAAATTAAACACTGTGAGAGGGACGGATGATGGTATGTATGTGTGTATGTAAATTAAGAAAGGGGCCGCCCCAGGTAGTGTCATGTATGGCCAGGTAGAGAGCGAAGGGCGAAGATACTCACATATATACATGGGCCAGCCATGGAAGGTTATAGTTAAACTTGTGCGGTTGATACCCAAAAGACAAGACCAAACCCGCCAAAGCAAGATGAAAAGAAAAAAAAAAAGAACAGAAAGAGAAAAAGAAAAGAAGAGAGATTGAATTTGTCTAGCGGTGAATTGCGGAACGATGGGAAAGGCAATGGGAGGTTTAACGTTCTCTCCTTTGCGCCATCGAGGCTTTACCAGTTGGCGATTATGCGGATGCGATTGAGCCTGCGGAGTCCGGGATGCGCACTGGAGCCAATAATTGACGACGCGGAAGGGATGGGCTCTTCTGTCTGAAGTCACAGTCCCTCGAGTCCCCTGGTTTGGTCCCTTTTAATAATAGTAATAGTAATAATAATGACATGTTATTATTACGGACATGAAGGGCGGTCCCTCCCAGGAGTCACTCGCTTGCCGCACCGTATCCACCGCACTCCCTACTGTAACTCCTAACTTCCGACTCCCTTGCCACTCCGTGGCTCTTGAGAAGAGCCGTGAAGGAGTAGTGCAGGTAAGTAGGCAAGCCCTAGCTAGTTGTGGCCGGGGGGAAAGGGAGTGCATGACAGCCACACTTCGTGATGCTGGGACCTTTCTTCTTCCAGGGGAACTGGACCGGGGAATGCAAGAGAACGGGGCACATATGCCATTCTTTGCTTGCCGGTGGAAGTGGAAGTGCGAGTGCGAGTGGCTGAGGTCGATGCTGGTGTCTACCATCCTTGCAGATCGAGAGCAGCCCGGCAGGCCAACCAGATACTGACAGTGCCATTGACTGTACGGAGTATCCTTCCTCTCCAGTCGTTCATTGTAACTCTCCTGTCCAGTCCGCTGTCTGGAGATGCGATGGAGATGTGATGCGATTCATGCATGGCCCCATTGCTCCGTGGGTGCTCCGTCTCTAGCTATGTATAGTAAGTATGATGACACCAGATAAAAAAGAAGACGCAGAAAAAAGAAGAAAAAGAAGAAGCAAAGAGAACCGACTAAAAGGGAAAAAAAGTCAATCTGTGTCAATCGGACTGATCGATTGAACTAAAGCAGAGCAGAGCAGCGCAGCGCAAAGCAGGCCAGGGGTTAGCAGAGTGGGAGCTTCTGCTGGTTCGTTTCAGGGGTCGCTTTATTCTCTTGCATCTTTATCCACCGCGAGAGCCATCCGGATGTTCGACGGGCAGTTAACATGAAACAGAGCCTTCGTATCTAACCATCGACTAACCAGACCAGTGGCTCGGAGTTGGAGTTGCACATTCGATCCACTGCATAAATCAATAAGTACGGAGTAAGTAGATGATGTCTGTGGTCCGGGTGAAGGTTGAGAGAGCAGCCGGGATCAAAACGTCACGGATGGAGTGATTGGCGGTGCTTGGGAGCTGCTTTTTCTCCCTGGATCGATCCAATGGATGAGTCTCTGCGTGTCCAGGTGCGATCAGGGGAGGAAAAGAAGCAGTAGTAGAGGAAGAAGCAAAGAGGAAGAAGCAGAAGAAGCAAAGGGAGGAAGATTGACCACGTCGCCAGCGATGCATGGACGGCAGAGATGGAGCAGCAGATGCAAGCAGCGAGAATACGAAGAAAATACTCGTCTTTCTTCAGCCTCGAAGTGAATAAATACAACGAGAGGAAGCGCGATATCCGTTGACGACGGCTGCTGCATGAAATAAAAAGGAAGAATGTTGAGAATAAGACTGTCTGTCTGTTTCCATCTGAACTGGCTTCTTATCTACTTCCTTACACCCCCAGACGGGCCATCATCGCGTTGTCCAGCTGTCCTTGACCTTGACTCTCTTCTCTCTTTTCTTTCTTCTTCTCTCCTTTCTCCTGTGTCTCTGGAATCACCTCCATCTCAGTCCCAGTCCCATGAGTTCTGTCTTCTTCGTCTCCGTTGATGCTGTGGCCTGCCGAGTCTCTGGCACCACCGGCCATGCGCTTGCGCTTCCTCATCCTCAGCTGCCAGATGCAGATCCAGGCCGCGATACCAGCGGCAGCGAGGCCTGCGCAGGAGACGCCAAATGCCAGGCCGACGCTGGCTGTCGGGTTAGGGTTGTCGTCCTTTTCGAAGCCTGGCGCTGGCTCGACTGTTGCTGTTGACGGCGAGCGTGGGGATACGGTCACTCTGGTACTGGTAACTGAGAAAGACGCAGAGAAAAGAGAGGGAGAGCCATGACGGCGCAGTTCGAGCGTGAAGGTGCGCGAGGGTCGGTGGAGGCGCAGAAGGAGAGACGACAAAGCGATGGTAAGTGAAGTAGCAGTTGGTGAAGTAGAAGTAGAAGGTGAAGTTGGCGATTCTTCTCCTGTTAGTGATGGAAGAGAGAGTAAGTAGTAGAGAGGGAGTAAGACACTCACGCCAGAGAAGAGACTCGAAGGACGAGGAGACGAGCCAGAGAGAGACATCTTGAGCATCTACGACATCCTGACTGTCTCTATCTATCTTCCAACTGACCACCAGCTGTGTCTCTCCTTTACTGCTGCTGCTGCTGCCCCAGTCGACAGTGAGGCCATCATCATCCCTAGAATCGCTAGAAAGACACAGAGAGAGACAGGCCAACAGCAGCCACGAGAGACAGACGAAGACCTTCATCTCGTGTCTTCTAATGCTACTGACTACTGACTACTCCGTAGTAAAAGAGAGGCCATCAATTACTACTTATCTACTGACTGTCTCGTCTACCGCCGGCTGTCCAGCTCCAGCGTCGTATTCTAGCTAGTTAGCTGGTGATGGACAGCCTTCATCTTCATCCTCTTCACCCTCGCCCGGCGCTCATCCTCCTTCGTCCTCGTATTTGTATTTAACGGACAGCAGCAGACTCTCTCTCTCACACACTTTACCACTCCAAAGTACTCCGTATGTATTATCTGCACCAGCGGTAGGACAGATGCTTGTCGGGCCATGGCATTGCTTGTCTTGTCTAGTCGAAGCAAACGGCCAGAGAAGAGAGAAGAAGGGGAAGACAAGGCTGGCTCCCCAGCGCCCTCCCACCCATGTCTGTCCCATCCATGTCTTCTGCAGGCCGTAGGGCGTAGAGCGTAGAGGGGGACTCTATGTAACTCTGGGATAGCCGGTAGCAGAGGAGAATGGCTGGTAGAAGAGAGAGAAAAGCCTTCTTCTACCCCAGACGCCTCCAGGGATGGCCCTGGTCTCATGCAGCATCCATGTCTTTCTCCTCCAGTACCCAGTGTCTTGTTGTCTGTCTGTCTCTGGCGAACCTACATAGATAGAAGTTAGTCAATGGCAGAGAAGAGCAGAAGAGCAGAAGAGCAGAAGAGCAGAAGAGCAGAGGCAGACCTGGTAGAAGGAGTCGAGTCTAGGAAGCGACTCACAGTAAAGGTGAAGAGAGAGAAACATCACCACCTCTACTTCTTCAACTTCTACTTCTACATCACCAACTATCACCAACTTCAACTCCATCTACATCTACTTCTACATCTTTCACTCTTCTTCTCTTCATCTTCTACTCTTCTACTTCTACTCTGACTCACTCCGATGTCGCTGGCTCACTAACAGGAACTAAGTCTTACTAACCTTCCAAGTCCCTCTAGTCGTTGTCAACCCGACCAGGCACAAGCAAAGAAAGAAAAGAAAAAGTCGTTACACCGTCTTTGACTCACCTTTTGTCCTTCTTCCAGCTTTTTCTCCTGCTTCAATTCCTGCTCTTCTTCCTCTTCTTCTCTTCTTCATCTTCTCTAATTCCATCTTCTCCAGCTTCATCTCCAGCTTCACATCTCAATTGACAGCCACCATGTCTCTGCGCGGACAGCCTCTGCTCTCATCCCTGCTGCGCCAGCGCTCCACCACCAGCGACAGCTTCGCCAGCATCACCAGCTTCGTCGCGGCCACCACCCGGCGCTTCAAGTCTGGCGCTCCGTCTCCCGCCGTCCTTGCTGCTCGCTGCTCGGCCAGGGACGTCGTCTTGCGGTCGAAGCAGTCGAGCAGCAGCAGCCTGGGAAAGGCCTTTGCCTTCCGGGCGTACTCTCACCCTCGTGCTCATCAGAGCAACAGCTGCAGCTACGCTCATGGACAGTTGCAGCTACGTGGATTCTCGACCGGCAGCAGCTCCAAGCTGGTCGACGTCAAGAAAGTGCTGGTCATCGGCAGCGGAGGCCTCAGCATCGGCCAGGCTGGTGAATTTGACTACTCTGGTGGGTTATACCATGTCTTTTGTAACTCAATGGCTGTGTACTGAATACTTAATACTGACTATGACTAGGATCCCAAGCGTTGAAGGCATTGAAGGAAGCTGGGGTGAGATCGGTGCTGATCAACCCCAACATAGCAACCATCCAGACAGACCACAAGCTCGCCGACGAGGTCTACTACCTGCCCGTCACCCCGGAGTATGTCACCTATGTCATCGAGCGCGAGCAGCCGGATGGCATCTTCCTCGCCTTCGGAGGCCAGACGGCTCTCAACCTCGGCGTCCAGATGAACCGCATGGGCATCTTCGACCGCTATGGTGTCCGCGTCCTGGGTACCTCCATCAAGACCCTTGAGACCAGCGAGGACAGAGACCTCTTCGCCAAAGCACTGAACGAGATCAACATCCCCATTGCTGAGTCCATTGCCGTCAGCACGGTGGATGACGCCCTCGAAGCTGCCGGCAAGATCGGATACCCCATCATCGTTCGCTCGGCCTATGCATTGGGTGGGCTCGGCTCCGGTTTCGCCAACAACCCGGACGAGCTGAGGGATCTCTCCTCTCGCTCTCTCACCTTGGCTCCCCAGATCTTGGTCGAGAAGTCGCTCAAGGGCTGGAAGGAAGTAGAGTATGAAGTCGTCCGTGATGCAAGCAACAACTGCATCACCGTCTGCAACATGGAGAACTTTGACCCGCTCGGCATCCACACCGGTGACAGCATCGTCGTAGCACCCAGTCAGACCCTCTCGGATGAAGAGTACCACATGCTGCGTACCGCTGCCATCAAGATAGTCCGTCATCTCGGCGTTGTCGGAGAGTGCAACGTCCAGTACGCCCTCCAGCCAGACGGGCTAGACTACCGTGTCATTGAAGTTAATGCTCGTCTCTCTCGTTCCTCTGCCCTTGCTTCCAAGGCCACCGGATACCCGCTTGCATACACCGCTGCAAAGATCGGACTGGGCCATACCTTGCCTGAACTGCCCAATGCAGTCACCAAGACCACCTCGGCCAACTTCGAGCCCAGTCTCGACTACATCGTCACCAAGATACCCCGATGGGACCTCAGCAAGTTCCAGCACGTTAAGCGTGACATCGGCAGCTCCATGAAGTCGGTCGGAGAAGTCATGGCCATCGGCCGCACCTTTGAAGAGTCCTTCCAAAAGGCCATCCGCCAGGTCGACCCTCGCTTCATCGGCTTCCAGGGTGACAAGTTTGAGAACCTCGACGAAGTGCTGGCTGAACCGACAGACCGTAGATGGCTCGCTGTCGGCCAGGCCATGCTCCATGAAGGTTACTCCGTCGACCGCGTCCACGAGCTCAGCAAGATAGACAAGTGGTTCCTCTACAAGCTGCAGAACATCGTCGACATGCACAAGTCTCTGCAGGCCGTCGGTGGCGTCTCCTCCTTGCAAAAGGACCTTCTGCTCGAGGCCAAGAAGATGGGCTTCTCAGACAGACAGATTGCGCTCTGTCTCGATGCCACCGAAGACCAAGTCAGAGCCTGCAGAAAGAGCTTCAACATCCACCCCTGGGTCAAGAAGATCGATACCCTCGCCGCTGAGTTCCCGGCTGACACAAACTACCTCTACACCACCTACAATGCCTCCTCGCACGACGTCACCTTTGAAGACAAGGGAACCATCATCCTCGGAAGCGGTGTCTACCGCATCGGAAGCTCCGTCGAGTTCGACTGGTGTGCTGTCAACGCTACCTTGTCCCTGCGCAACATGGGCAAGAAGACCGTCATGATCAACTACAACCCCGAGACTTACTCTACAGACTTCGACACCGCAGACAAGCTCTACTTTGAAGAACTCAGCTACGAACGTGTCATGGACATCTACGAGCTCGAAAGTGCTTCCGGAGTCGTCGTCTCCGTCGGTGGGCAGCTTCCCCAGAACATCGCCCTCAGACTCCAGCAGACAGGCGGCGCAAACGTCCTGGGAACCAACCCAGAAGACATCGACAAGGCAGAAGACCGCCACAAGTTCTCTCAGATCCTCGACAGCATCGGCGTCGACCAGCCGGCCTGGAAGGAACTCACCTCCTTCGAAGACGCCGAAGCCTTCGCCCTGGAAGTCCAGTACCCCGTCCTCGTCAGACCAAGCTACGTCCTCTCCGGCGCAGCCATGAGCGTCATCTACAACAAAGACGAGCTCAGAGACAAACTCCTCTCCGCCTCCTCCGTCTCCCCCGACCACCCCGTCGTCATCACCAAATTCATCGAAGGCGCAGAGGAAATCGATGTCGACGCAGTCGCTTCCCAGGGCTCTCTCATCCTCCACGCAGTAAGCGAACACATCGAACCAGCAGGCGTACACTCCGGAGACGCAACTCTCGTCCTCCCGCCCGCCAACCTCGACGCATCCATCATGGCCCGCGTGAAAACCATCGCTGAAAAAGTAGCCACTGCCTTCTCCATCACAGGCCCCTTCAACATGCAAATCATCAAAGCCAACAACCCATCCAACCCCACCGAGCCTCTTCTAAAAGTCATCGAATGCAACCTCCGCGCTTCCCGCTCTTTCCCCTTCGTCAGCAAAGTCCTCGGCACAAACTTCATAGACGCCGCCACGCGTGCCCTGGTAGGCACCGACGTCCCACCACCCACTGACCTCATGGCTCAAAAACGAAACTACCTCGCTACCAAAGTCCCTCAGTTCAGCTGGACCCGTCTCGCAGGCGCCGACCCGTTCCTCGGCGTCGAAATGGCAAGCACAGGCGAAATAGCCTGTTTCGGCAAAAACCTCGTAGAAGCATACTGGGCCTCGCTACAATCCACCATGAACTTCCGCACCCCGCAGCCAGGCGAAGGCCTACTGTTCGGCGGCGACACATCCATGTCCGAGCTACCGCGTATAGTAGACTACATACACCCACTAGGCTACAAGCTATTCGTGGCGAGCGCGGAAGTGAAGACGTTCCTTGAGTCTAGCGCCAAATCAACTGGCCTGGATATCCAGATCATCGACTTCCCGAAACAGGATAAGAGGGCGCTGCGTGAGGTGTTTGAGAAGAATGATATACGTGGTGTATTCAACATTGCGAAAGAGAGAAGCACGCATTTGCTGGATGAGAACTACGTTATGCGTAGAAACGCGGTGGACTTTGGCGTGCCACTTTTCATGGAGCCGAAGACTGCGCTGCTGTTTGCGCAGTGTATGAGTGAGAAGTTGCCGCGGAAGGAAGGCATTCCGTCCGAAGTCCGTAGCTGGTCGGATTTCGTGGGAAGGAAGTTGATTTAGTTCTGTACGATACGATATGGTGCACTTTAACATGGTGTGTTCTAGGTCTGGTTCGGTTTGAAAAAATTTCTATTTCGGCGCTTAAAAATCTTTCCTTTTGATTGTTTCTTGAAATTAGATAGCTAGAGATAGATACACAATCGATGCTTAGTTATTTTCATTGCCTTGCTAGAGTTAAGTCGTTGGGATACAAAGCTAGCCTTGGCCTTATTTAAGCTTAACTTCCCGGCCGACCAGCCTTATATCTGGAGGCTATCTAGCTAGCTGAGCTTAGAAAACTACTAGGAACCATGCAACGATGCATCGTCACACACAGATATAATGTTCCACGCAGTATGAAACCGCCAAACCATCGTTGTATATGAGCCCACATATCCTAGTTTGACTTGGGGATACCACTCCATCCAGAAATCTACACCTTGATCACCAAGGTCCAACTTCATAGTTATCTCGCGGTCGGAAATCTTTGGACAATATTTCGTAGACAATTTTTGCGTATACATCAGAATAAAGATGTTTTTCAGTCCTAAATAACGGCCTCGGCTTGATCACGTATTCTAAAACGTTCCTACCTTTGGCTCTGTCTCGCCTGCCTATCAACTTCATCCGGTTGATTCAGTTTGCTTTCTTCCAATAAGTAGCCTCCAAATCCAAAGCACATCGGCTGAAAGGATAACGAGAAACGAGAACACGAGACTGCCCCCAAACACCAGCCTATGATAAGTCCATGCGTTCTCAGGCCTTAGGTGTGCAACCTGACAAACAATGGCCCAAGGAAGGACATAGAGAAAATTAGAGACAAACGACTGATATAGGTACCATAGCGGACAAGTGGCTAGCAGGATGGTGGCTAGCTGGGTCGATACTGCATAGAAAATATAGCACCTGCATCAACTGTCAGAAAGCGATGATCAAGGCAGCCGCTAGAAGGACAAATACCAATCGATGGACCTCCACATTTCGGCAGTTATCTCAGAAACCACTTGCGATCCGCTTAGGTATAGCGCGAATCGTTGACATCCAAAGAAGGCAAGGAATATGCATAGGGGCACCTCGACCAGCAGGGCAATCCCCGCCGAGATGAGGGCGGGTTTGACAATATCTATATTAAATATAGGTCAGCACTCTGTTACGCACCTCAGTTAGAGGGTGGTTTCCCACTCAGCAAGTCACCCTTGGGGCGCCGATTTCCACAGGTTCTTGTAATCCTATGCCTCAATTCTCCCCACTTGTGGCCTACGAAAGTCAGCGACGTGGCCTCCAGCGCCTGTACTGGTACCATGATCAACCCCCAGCGAATGGTGTTGAAAACCCCCCACGCCGTAGCGTAATCTGAGCCCATCGATACTATCCCGGCCACCAGCCACAAGTAGAGTGTGTTCCGGACTGCCGATTCAAGGAAGAAGATGGCACCAGGTCGAGCGAGCACCCCCAACGTACCCGCGTTATATGTGACGTTAACCCAGAAGTGGCCGTGTTCTTTCAGCCGAGAACGCGCGATATAGATAAGGTAAGCGAGACCGGCAAGGGCAGATCCCATATCGCAGGCTAGGCGGATGGTGCCTTGTAGATTCACCGTAGGGCGAACAGCACCGATATGAAAGCTTGATATCAGGATGAAGTCCAAGATGATATTTATTATAAATTTCACCGAGCTTATCACAACGGGAACATCCGGCTTATCCAGAGCTCTTGTGGCATTTGAGACAGATACCTCCAGCGCTGAACTTAGAGCCGAGAACGCACTGATTCTAACGTACGTGATGCTTATACGACGACTCTCCAGGGGGACGAAGACGGATGCAAAACGATCAGCCGCAGAAACTATAACTATACTCATGATGAAGCCCATCAGGCTCTGGAAGAGAATGAGCGTGTATGTGAGCTGGAGTCTGGATGAAAGTGTACGGGAGGCTTTGTTGCCGATTATTATCCACACTGCACGCGGCAGCCCTTCATTTATCACTTCAACGATCACCCCAATGTAGGTATAGACATCGGTGGTTGCGACGGCAGAGGAGTCCAGTCTTGCAACCCATAGCTTCGATAGTGTGCCGTAAAGCGCAGGAAGCACGAATGCGACGAGGTTGAAGAGTAAAGCGCCTAAATAGCTGGAAAAATCAGCGTCTACTACGTATGAACTTGCACATAAAATACGCATACCGATCTCGAGCCAGCTGTCGTGAGCAAGCTATTGTCTGCATCCCTGCGCAGTTGACTGCTTGATCGTTAATCGTCCTTGTAGAAATATATTATTTAGTCAGTTACCCTTGGTGAATTTTGTGCATTTGGAGTAGTTAAATAACTACGATTGCTCTGAATCTTGGGGTGGAGAGGAGCAACTGTGCAGTTAACCTCGGTTCAATCAATCAACAAAAAATATTGTACCATTTCAAAAATACGTCTCTCCGCGCCTACTTTTACATCTGCACTGTAACTACGTCAACTTCGTCGCCATCTGTCGGTTTTTTTTTCGCTTTTTTGACGTTTATATGTAAATATATATCGTAAGCTTCATTTAACCATCTTCTTGATGCCCTAAGAGGTCTCCTTCGTTGCCAATTTAACTGTTATTTGGGATTCCAGCGACTTTTTATGGGATGTCACGTGGCTGCTGAGTAACTTGATTTCTTATTTTTTGGGTTCTGCGCGCTTCAGTCCAATCAGCAGCGATCTTCCCCGACATTTTGCGATCCAGCCCCACCTTCGCCGGTTGGTCTGTGCTTAAGCCATCTAGATATGTCGAGCTATGACATAGTATACTGGTAGCCCGCCAGTGGATGCTCTAGATGATAGGCATGTAGCTAATATTTCTAAACTCTTTGAACTAGCTGTTTAAGTTCGCCCTTCCTTGAACGAAATAGAAGGCTGTGTAGGGTTATGTCGATATAACTTCTCAAAATCCGGGACTCATAAAAGTTATATATTATGTTCTCTAACTCCACGAGTTGGTAGTGTAAAACATAAGCCATCTTAGTGGTGTCTAGGTCATTACTCTGGTTAAATAGGCGTCATGCATATAACACTGCATTCCTGAAATAAGAGCCAAGCCTGATTCAGGCTTTCGGTTCGATTGAAAACTGAGCCAGAGCTCATAACCAGGGCGGGAGGAAATCTAGATATCTAGATAGAATGCGGGGTCTTTGCTAGTACTAAATAAAAGGCGGAGGCCATATACAAGCACAGTACACAATTCGTGACCCTAAGAAAGCCTTCTATTCAGCTTCTATATTACTATACCTTACTCACATTTATCCCCTAAAGCTATAGTAGACAACTCTTCTACGTAGCCGGCCTATACTAAAAATTCGGGCAAATTGGACGATGAGGTTGTGGCTCTTAAACTACAGCTTGAGGAAATCGATTCCTATGGCAGGGAAAGCAAGGGCAAATGTCCAGCAAATAATCTTCCAGACAGTGAATTAGCCTATTCTTGAAATTAGATAGCTAGAGATAGATAAATGTTGGAGCCGGTGTTTGACCAGGGTCGCGACGGGTCGGAGGCACAAGCCTACAAGTTGAAGTAAGTACAGGCTCCACTACAAGATTTTTATAGGGTACCTATGCTTGTTCAGGTATGCTTTGAGCTCTTTCTTCGCCCTTTCATTTCCACGTGCCATTATAGTATTTGTGTAGTAGTGATTATATTTGATAGGATGGCTTTGGATATCCTCTATGAGTTTGCAAAGCTCGTCCTGGGCAGCTCTCTACCACGTGACTTGGTGATATGGATGGCCACGAACCCACGCGATAGCTTTTTTTTCGGTTCTTTTTGCTGGGGCCCGCTATTCCATTCCCCAGGAGAGATCTTCAAACGGTAATTTTATGTGGCCGGAGTTAATTTCAACCCTCCATCATCCTTGCCATCTGTTCCTCCCGCCGTTCACCGCAGACCACTAGTTGAGGGAGTGAGAGCACGCCCTCAAACCCACACTTGCGAAGCCGAGTGACGATGTCTAGGGCTTGTCTTTGCTCATCGCTCTCCAATGCTACAAGGGGGCCAGTGGTATGAAACTCGTTTACGCTGTTCTGGAGAGCGTTCTCTACAACCAAAATTAGTTGACGACTGCCAATCGCACCTCGGCCTAAGGAGTGTGACTCGCCAGGTATCTGTTCGATAAAACCCATCTTTACCTAGTTGATCACTTTTATGCTACAGTGACTTTGAGAGCGAACTTGTATATATATAGAATGATCTCTATGCCACGGCTAACCGAGCTATATATAAGGTAGCAATCGATTAATTTTCGAATGACTTGTTTAAGAAAGTTCGCAGAGATTTGCAATAGCCATAGCAGTAGTACGACGTCTAAATTCACTGTTGGCTACTTAACATAGGGTACACCATCTTTTATTGACCCTGGAAGATTAACTTATATTACTAGATATATCATCAATAGCGACAAACTGTCGTTGGCTAGCCCTGGAAGTAGGACTGAAAAATCACCTGATTGGTCTTATGTATCAGTCCAAATTAAACATCATGGTACTATACATATTTATCACAAGGGCTATTATCTAGTCATTTGTAGATCATCACTTGAAAAACAAAATAAATTCGACAATGGAAATTATTTATGGTAGAAAACTCATTGCAGTCAAACTGTATTTTTTTATTCCAGACTACTAATCCTATAGCCACAGCTGGGTCAGTTTTTCTTTGGGGGGTTAGCCAGAGGTTTATTGGCGAGGAGCCGAACGATGTCTGCGGAAAACCCAGCATGCTCTACCAAAACTAACTGAAAGTCGTCCTTATGCAGGAGTGACCCGATATGTTGGAAGGCAGTCTGCGAAATTATATCACGTAGCCCTCGATTGGTGGAGGGGGTGCTTGTATAAACCTCTATAATAGCTGGGGAAAAGTCATCCATATCCCAATAGGTATGCACGGCATCTGTGAATTTCCCTTTGGCTCGTTCTTTTAGATGGGGTATAGAATATCTCTCTGCAACTTCATACATTCTGGCGTTGAAGAGCATAGGTGAGATTCGCCCTCGGTTGCTACCACTCCCATCATAATCGGTCTCGTATATAAAACGGACCATTGCTTTAATAGTATAGGGGTCATCCTTCGAGAGATCAATAACGTTTTTCGCAGTCTCCTGAGAGTCATTAGCTGCAGGCCTCTTGTTCGATAATATACACTAGTTAGACATACCTTCTAATTCCCGTTAAATATACGGGCGAAGTACTCCGACTGCCCACAGACAATTACCTTATGAACTTTGAAGTCATCTTCCGCGGTTTGAATGGTAAAGTCGGTGAACTTGGAGGAATCAAAGAAACTATACCTTGTTAACTTTGAAAGGTCAGGCTTAAGGCGTATATCATACCTTTTCAGGTTGGTTTTAAGTATGTTATTGATTTTGTCCATGTCGTATGGAATAATAGGCGTGATATCTGTAATCTCGGCAGGTAGACTAAGAAGCTCATCACACTCTTGAACCCAGGAATCTACTCGGGGATCAACAAGAGTTGCACTCTTTTTCCCCTTCTTCTTTGCCATGGCTATTGACGTCTTATTTACGGCTTATATTTCCTCACTTCTCCAAAGATAGGGCAGCAGTAGCCACTTTTAGAGCAATCACAAGAAGCGTCTAGACCTTGGACTGGCGATATATTTTACACTCAACTAAGTATTATGTACAGTTCCGCATAGCAAGCCTTGAATCTGGTATTACTAAATAGCCTGCAAAAGTCTGAGCAGTGGAACGCCATGTCGACGGGGTTCTTTGTTTTGTCTGCTGGTTTCCCGCTTGAAACAAAGAGCATACAGCGGCAACCGAACCTCCCGACGATCGACCAGACAAGATGTATACCTAATTTTGGTCAATTATATGGAATTTGCACGTCTCGCTGGTATATATATGGCACCATCTGGTCAGTATTCTATTCTTTTTGCCTTCCATAGACTATCAACGCTGAACATATGGAAGATTCTATAGCTCTCTGTCCACGGAACCTATGGGGGGTTTATGGTACAAAGAGGCGCGATACTCGAATCTGACGATATCATCCTAGCACAAGGCGATCTCGAAATGGAGGATATAGAGATTATCAATAGGGCTGGCCACGAACGCAACATCCGAATTATTTTTTCGGTGAATGGTAATAACAAGTAAATCAATCCAACGATATTTATCTTCTTCACCCGCGTCAGGCTGACTGGTTAGCTAGCTGTGAAACCTATGGAATTACCTATAAGTGTTGGACAACGGCAGGTATTCAAAACTCTTGACTTTCGTTATCTTCTACAAGCTTTCTAATCCAGCGATCAGGGCTTGCGTGGTTAAATATTTCAAGTTATATCAAAGGTGCTTTCCCACTTGCCCAGCACACCCGCCCGTATCCAGGACCCACCGATGTTTCCTAGGACAGATCCCCAAACTGCCTTTAATGCACCCAGAAAATGTTAGAACCGTATACATGGTGAGTGGGAAGCAGGAGAGTCTAGTAATCCTTACAATTTGCTCTCACCTACGTATGTCATTGCCTCTTATAGTAAAAAAGTGATGGGCAGGATCATGGCACCTCTTGGGTATCCCAAAAGAGGCGTATTTTTTTGTAAATAAGGTAGGTAGTAGGTGTATTCCTCTAGTGAAGTCCAGCTTAAAGAGAAATGTATTCCTTTGATAGTTTTAGAATAAGTGGATTCGAGCAAAGATTCACTGTAATTCTACTACATCATATCTAGTTGGGCGAAAGCCTTGCTGGAAATTTCCCCTGAGACAGCGAATCACGTGACTAGATTCCAACCAGTAATGTAAATTGATTCTTGAAGTTTGAGTTTGAATCTGGATGCTTGCGCCGTTTTGGAATCATGTAACATACGAGTGTTCGGAGAATCTAAGATTGAGATGAAAATCCGAAACAGAAAATCGTATCATTCCTTTAGGGAGCCTGTTTCAAAATCGCTGGTTACTATAGGTTTTGCGGACGCCATCTGTTGGTAGAGTCGGTCCAAATAGCTTTTCTGGTTGTCTAATTCTTTCGCACCTTCTGCCAAAGCGGAAGAATCTGAGAAGAGCGCCTGGCCAGGACATAGCTCCGCCCATTCATTGTTCCCAGACAAGACTTCAATTCTTGGAAACAAGCACAGGGTCTTGAAGCCCTGTTCGTTAATGGGGCAAGCTTGACTGTCTGGAAAATCATGGGATACCCATCCAACCCTACTCTCGTCGTCCGGAAATGAGATAGACACTTGCATGTAGTCAACCCGAATAACGCCCCATAGCCTAGCCCCATCCTGAAAGATGGTTAAAAGGGAGTCTCTGAATTTTTGGAAGTACTGAGGCTCAACTTGTCTCTCGAGAAATCTAGAGATGTCCTCTGTTGCCCGCTGCACGATCAGGTCGACCTCTGTGTTAGCCAGAGAGTCGATGATCTTGTACGTGAGGGCCCTCCATGCAGTTTCGAGCTTTGGATCTAACAGTCGACCGGCATCGGACAGGGCCCGAAGTGTCGCTGAACTGGAGGAGACCATGCCCTCTAGGGCTCTGGAGCCGAAAGGTTTCCATAGCGATTCGCATATTCGGCGTGAGATAAGAGATTGAGCGGCGCGAGTTCGGAGAAATTCTGATATCGGGGAGGCGGAGATGGGGATGTTTCGAAACACAGCGTGACTCTCACTGACGCTCCCTGCGTACCTGAAGCTCTAAGACAGAATAATGGGTATGAATTCATGAATGGTTGTAATCGGAAAATCCTGCCATACCTGAAATGCTTCCTGTGGCAGTTTTGCTACATAGGTAGTTGTGATGGCCTGGATGGAATGATAGAGCTGTTCGAATTGCGTCTTCCTAAGCAATAACGATATGTCAGAGACTACCGACAACTGCAAGGGTGAGGGGAGGAGATCTTACAGGTCAGTGATATCTGCTGACTGAATTGGTAGCCTCGCGTTGTATTCCGACAGCTGCTCTTCGAGCTGCAAATTTCTCTCCAACGCCATTTCCCCAATCCTTCTCTGTTTTTCTAGGGCAAGTTGGCAGGCTTCCATCTTACTGACTTCTGCATTCAAACGGGAATTGTTACTCTCCAGCTTCCGAATCTTGTCTTCAGTGTCCCTTCGGTACTGGGCAACTTGAGCCTCCACCTGCTTTTTAGCCTTTTCTTTCATCTCCACTTCCATGCTTTCACGTTCTTGCGCCAGGGAGGCTTTGTGGAGCTCTAACATTTTTGCACTTTGATCTTTCTCTTGTTCAAACTCATGCTTCCTCCTGTCTAGCTCCTCGTAGTCTCTATCAAGGCGTTGACGTTCTGTTTTATTTTTCTCCATGTCCTCCGAAGTGACCCTGTGCGACTCCCTAAGAGCAGTGTCAAGCTCCTTGATTCGTTTAGCACTGTCAATCTCGGGTTCGAGGCCAATTTTCTTCATATTGTGTGCTAGATGCGCGATGACTCCTACTATATTGGAAAACTGCTCAACAGTATCTTTATTTCGAAGGAGTTTATCCATGGCACCTCCCATTGGATGGATGCTGCTGAGGACATCAGAAACCGGCTGGGCGCTTAGAGAGGCTGACGGTAAATCATCCATATCTTGCGGGTCATGATTTGGATAACTGGCCTGGCGTCTCTCTTTCCGCGCCTGAAGCCTCTCGGACCGCTGTGCCTCACGGTCGTTGGAGCTCTTTCCCATCCTTGCACCAGGAAACTTCAAAAGAATCCAACCTTAGCCGTCGTCGGTTTGTTAGCGATAAGCTTGGTACTTACTAGCCCTCCTATCCTAGATAGCAACGATCTGTCGCGTATTGCTTTGGTCATTCAATTTCAAGATGGATCAATACCGCGCATTGTCTGTCAGTAACGTTGGTTTGTCTACACTCCAACTCGCCTGGGAGCTCGGCACTTCTTCTGCCTTATAACCAATAACTAGTTAATATACAGGGAAGTAACCCCGCGCTCATTTTCCACGGTGTTAAACATTGATGGGATGCGTTCTTTTCTATTCCGAATACGTCCGGCGTATGTCGCCTTATCTGTTCCATGCAACATTCGTGTAGGGTTACACAGGTTGTATTTCCACCGGAGCCTAGTGGATGCCATGCCATGAATACAAGGATCAGAGGGTATAGAAGCGTAATGCAATGACTGCCCGTGGTGGGTGGGGCGGCTATGTGGGAAAAGAATATGCATCAAGCAGCAGCCAGTCCTAGATCTCCTATATAACCGCGTCGTCGGACACGGTGAGAGAGATATATGATGGGTCGCCTCGCCGTGATATATGTTTGCTGTCAGGCCTTCACTAAATGCCAAGAGGTTTGTGAACTTGACTGACTTCATGAAATACATTTGAAACCCGACGCATGAACATTTGAAGCTTACGGAATTAAATATTGCTGTGCGTCTACCTTATCTATTGATCAGAGGGAAATTTTAACCTTTCAGTCCCTGCAAAAGTTGTGCAGCTTAGAAAGGGTAAGATTTTCAGCAGGTCAACAGGAGATGAATCTATATACTGTGTCGCACCTACATACCCACTGCCCCTTTACTCTGAGCATGAACCGTGTGTTTCTTAAGGCTGCTGCTGGTTAATCCAGTATTCTTGTACAACACGCAGATCGGTCACCTTTCGTCGACAGATACCCGTTATAACAGATCATACCCAAGCTTTTACAATGTATAAGTGCATCAGACTATACTCGTTATTGGAATCATCTAACTCTCTCTAAGCACAGGGTCAGCGATCAACTCGGAATTATAGCATCAATGTCGTCGAAAACGAGTATCAGGCCAGTTGAAGATATCGTCGGCTACACATTCAAGTCAAAACCTCTTCTCTTAAAGGCGCTCACTGCCGCGGGGTCAGAGCTCAACGATTATGACGGCAACAGGAGACTGGCACAACTTGGAACTGCCTTGGTTGAATTCCTTCTCGTTTACATTGGCTATAGGCAAAACGTTCCCAGGGGTAACTAAAATTTCTCCGTTGTAATAACTAAACGTTAGTTATCGATAACTCACATCTAAATAGATCATACCACCCGATTTAAAATTCGGTTTGGCGGTAGCAAACATCGCGCCGCTGTTGCAAAGCGCACTGGCATCGATAGCTATATCAGCTACAGCTCGAGGTCAGGCGCAAAAGCGCCAACCGTTCTTGCTAAGTCTTTGAACGCGATTATAGCTGCTACCTTTGTGGACTCGAGGGATATTGCGGTTGCTTTCAGAGCCATGTTACGCCTAGGGTTGGTAATTAATTCTGCTAGAACAATTAACCTCAATCTAACGATATTCTTTGACAGTGTTCTGGTCGAAGAGAACGGCTGTATTAACCCAAGGCTGTTAATGCTTGACCAGGGGGAACCTTGCGAGACGGTATGGTCGATTATGAATTTGCTTATTGGCGGGGATTTTGTGGATATCAATTCGCCTACCGAGGGATGCATTAATCCCTCCCAACCATTCAATGATTCTGGTTTAAATCCGCTTGCGATAGAAGATGAAACCTTTTGCCCAACAGTGGCTGAAAATGGCCATGATTCGGGGCTTGAGACTACGTTGGAAACGGAGCAAGGCGGAGGAAATTCTAGCATTTCCGAACCGCAAAATGACCAAATTATGGCGGATCTGATGGGGGGTAGGAGCCAACACCAGGAGACTACATGCTGCCCGGAAGCCTCGCTGTTGCTCAATAGCCAAAACAAGCCAAGCCAAGCGCAGGCAAGAAATATCGCCTCCGATGGCATTGCTGGATCTTTATCTGCCCAAGACAATAAAGGAGCAAGAAACTTATCTGACAACGCTTTTTCTCGCGGTAATGCTACAAGAAGAAAGAGGCCAGCCAAATCAGTTGAAAACTGTGCATATCCCAAGAAACCCGCATATGCTTTGCGAACAATCGACGACCGGCTTGGACAATTCCTCGTTCACGAAAATGAAAAATGCAAAGCTCAAGGACTCCAACCTCCGAGCGAAACTTTTTTCACACCTCACATCCAAGAGCGTGTGTTGGGTCTTGGCAGCGGTACCATAGATGTTTTGGGGATGACTGTGGCCACTATTGCAAGCGCACAATCTGTCATCACCCTCCAAGAAGCCCTTCGATACAAGCGAGCTCAGACCGGCTATGCATTGTGCCAATTAAAACGAGGGATTTCTTGCCGCGATCGGATTCAAATCATCGAGAAACTGGATCAAAGTATCGTCTATGCACACCTACTTAGACGATACCACGTTCTCGAACTGTTTGAAGAGTGTGGAGGCCCTGACAATGGGTGGAACAATGGCTTTGTTCTCACAACTCCTCTTGATTTTAAACAGGCCACGAGAAAATCCGGAAATCCAGTAAACAATGCTGACTCTGAAGTTACAAAAACCATGATGCAGAAGTGTTTCCCGGAGGTGCAACCGTCCGCGGAAAACTATGTAGCCAAGTATCGAGCTATGAAAAGGCTACGAAAACTTGGTGAACGACTTCATTTCATGACGACCAAATTTGGTAGAGGTGTGCTTGGGCTCTTGCTGGATGGTAGAGAGACGCATGAAGAAATTGGGATTTCAGACAACATGTAAGTGACTGACCTATAATATTTTTTTTCAGCAAGGTGTAACCGTATCTAGGATTCTTGCTGTTCCTGATACAGAATTTGCGGAGTACGTTTCGGTTCTCGATACATCACAGGGGGCTGCCCTCCGTGAATTTAGTGACGCAGTATTGAGGCTTGTTAATGCACTACTTTATGGTACACTACCGGACAGCGAAACAACGCTTGAAAGGGCCGAGAAAAAGGAGATCTTAGCTTGCGCGAAGGGATCTCGGGCCTTATTGAGCTTTCTCCAACCACTCTGACTGAAAATTTAAACAGAGATTTAGATCCGAACTGTGATCTTAGATACCCAGGGATCAGCACCAACGAATCTGGGCCCGGTGAACCCTAGTTATCACGGCGATCTTGCATTTTATCATTGTCTATACATACCCTTGTGATTGGATTTAGATAATGGTTCTCGCAGATTTCTGAAATTGGAAGTTACGACAGCGGGATGTTGTTAATACCTAAACGGGTATAGCGTGTTCTCCACGGAACATAAATAGACCATTCATTATGCAATCTTGGCCAGTGCTTAATTCAGCTTATACTTTCGATCTAGTTACTCCTTAATTTCCTCCCTTCCTCCAATAAAATATTACGAAAGCTATGACTTCGTCCAAGGGCTCAACGGCGGCCGGCGTTTCACATACCCACTCGATACGTTTGACCGCGCCCAGTTCATCCGATGCCCAGAAGCTGGAAAACGCTGAACTGCGATACCATATGGGCCTGTTAAATTCTACATCGACACAGGAGGCTAAGGAGGCTTCTCTCGCACCCATAGTCTCAGGCTGCGTACTCAGGCACAAATCAGACTCCACAGAGTCAACCTCGGGAATCTCTCAATATGGACTACTGGCAGGGCTATGCCATGTTCTAACATCTATCGACCCAAAGCAGGAGCTGAATTTGGAAGATTCTGGAGACCCTCGGCTTTTCTTTAACGTTACATCGCCATCAAGTACATTTATATGTGGCTCGCAAGGTTCTGGTAAGAGCCATACATTATCATGCATGTTAGAGAACTGTTTGATACCGTCGAAAGCAGGACAGCTTCCTCGCCCTCTCACTGGCGTGTTGTTTCATTATGATACGTTCATTAGTGATACTGGGGGTTCGCCCTGTGAAGCAGCATTTCTCTCATCGAATGATGCTGTTACGGTGAGAGTATTATGCTCACCGACCAACATCCAAACTATGCGGGCAAGTTGTCCTTCCTTTTAATATGTGTATTGTCTAACCTGGCTACGCAGGCGGTTTATTCAAGATTCAATATCCGTGTTGACCCACTACAGATCGATCAAAAGGATCTTAACACAAAGCGCATGCAGGATCTCATGGCGGTCAGCCAGGAAGGCGGGCCGATGCCTCTCTACATGCATACCGTGAAAACAATTCTACGAGATATGCGGATTCAGCAGCAACTTACGGGGACCGGGTTTGACTATGGGGAGTTTCTAAAGAGAGTGATGAACTCTGACTTGACTTCCTCCCAGTTTGGGCCTCTCAAACAGCGCTTGGATACCCTACAGAGTTTTATGCCCCAGGGACAGGCCAATTCTTACGACAAGAAGGGAAAGAAATCTTTACTGAGCAAAGGCACAGACTGGGAACCTCAGGTATGACCATTCCCTATTAATATTTACTATCGCTAATTCTTGTAGTCCGGTCACTTGACCATTGTTGACCTTTCTTGTCCATGTATTTCCCCAGACACGGCATGTTCACTATTCAATGTTTGCCTGGAGATTTTTCTCGAGCAAAATCCTGCAATTGGGCGGGTTGTGGCTTTGGATGAAGCTCATAAAGTTTGCAAATCCTTCCATATAGACCCTTAGAAAGGGAGTCGCTAATTGTTATTCAAGTACATGAACTCATCCCCCGAAGCCTATGGATTTACCAACACGTTGCTATCCGCTGTTCGGCTACAGCGGCACCTCGGAGCTCGTGTAATCATCTCAACACAGGAACCGACGATTTCTACTGCTCTCCTGAACTTGTGTTCCGTCACAATCGCCCACCGTTTTACTTCCCCCGAATGGCTACGAACCTTGCGCAGCCATTTGGCAGCAGCTGCGGCTGACGCGAAGAATGGGCCAGCGCCTAACCCGTCAGACGAAAATAGTGTGGAAAACAGTTCGGCTTCGCTTTTTGACAGGATTGTTCGCTTAGACGTCGGCGAAGCACTATTGTTCTCTCCAAGTGCTATCGTTGGAGCAAGTGATAGGGGAGATAATCAGCTTGCATTGCACCGGCTAGGTACTGAATGTGTGACTGTTAAGATTCGAGCGAGGTTGACTCTGGATGGTGGAAAGAGTATCCTCTCACACTGAATTGGGCGATGTAACTTTCCGTTGGTGTACGGTTGACTACGGCAACAGGCTTGCGCTGAATATCTATTCAACGAAGAGACTTTGATGGATTGTGCATAAAGTATATAGGGACTGAAGTCGGGGATTTAGGGCACCTACATAGCGAACCAAATCCCTCGCGGTCCGAGAAGTCCCACTCTGCTTTAAACTCAACCTTAATCACACCGTTTCTGGATCACGAACCATGTTGGCTCCCATGTCACGTGTTCCGGATACAGCCTCCGAAATAGTTATCGTGTACTCCGTACCCAAGGGAATACTGCCGGAAGACCTAAAGAGAGAGCCTAGACAGGGTATGATGTGTCACAGATCGGCATTACCAAGAGTTTGCGGCACGGCCCGAAGAGAGGAGTTGTACAGATGCGTAACCAATTTCAACGACCAAACATTTGCATCCGCCTAATTCCTCGGATGCCATATGCCATTTCCCGCTGATTGATGGTATCAGATGCCCACCTTAGCATTGTAACCTAATGGAGTACGTTCTTTCACTCTAGAGTTACTCAGCTTGTCTTGTACTGTCGACTCCAGACCAATAAGAAAAAGAAAAGAGAACTATCCTCAAGAGGAGACTCTTTCTTAGATACATATCCTCTATACCTACCCCTAAGGCCTACTCTTTAAGGTCTGCCTGCCTATCAAGGCTTACCCTCTAAGTATATGACTCCTTAAAACCTATCCCCTTACGTCTATACCCCTTTAAATCTATACCCCCCCTTAAGTCCACTCCCCTAAGGTCTATAAGTCTTAAATTCGTAACTAATAGATAAAGTAGAGTGACTTTCTTTTTAGTTGGGAGATAGCTACAGGATAAAACAAGCTGCATGAGTCTAGAATGGAAGAACGTACTCCATCAGGTTAGAGGTGCCAAGGTGAGCATCCGATACCGTCAATCAGCAGGAAACGGGCATCCGAGGAATTAGGCGCACTTGCATCCTTACCCCTCATCTACACTACTTATATATGGATCTCACCGTAGTTATATGATCAGCAAACCTACACACTTTAATTCCTTCTAAAGTTTCCAAATGAGTTTATTCTTCAACTCATCCTTTCACCCATAGCATTCAATCTCATATGACTTAATGTTAAAAGTCTGCAGGGCCCTCCTTCTTCAAGGAACTGCTTGTCTTCGAGCATCTGACAAGCCCTCAAACTCGTTGGGTCTAAATTTTTGGTCGTGGGCATGATTTGGACAGGTTCATGCCGCCATCGAAATTGGATGCATATATCAACCCGACCGAGGATTTTTCCTTTTGTATACACTCTAATCCAACAGTAAGATTTCCGTGCTCCGCCCTGGGAGCAAAGTCGCGGAGATATGGGGTCAGTCGGGATAGACGACGATTATTACAGGATATTAGAGGTAGCTGAAACTGCCACTACAGAAATGATTACTAAATCATACAAACGGCTGGCTCTCCGTCTGCATCCAGATAAAAACAAGAATATCAATGCTACAGAAGCGTTTCAACTGGTGTGTAATTCTCTCATTCTGGGTGATTACGCCCAATCTTCTATGCAGGAATCGTTGATACGTCTTACTCACATGTCCGGGCTGCCAAAGCTAGTGAATGCTTATGAAACCCTCAAAGACAAAGACAAACGGCGAGCTTACGATCTCACTTACTCACGGGTCAAAAGTACTCCGAAGGGCTACCCAACATCCACCGGGCAAACGTCTTATTCTGCATCCTCTACCGCGAATCCGAGACAGGATGATATAGCCGAAGAGGCTGCTAAAATCTCGGCTATCCACGCAGCTAAAGCACAGCGCGCCGCTAAATGGTCGAAAACCCAAAAGGCATACGAAGACGCCATATTCGAGCTCCAAAGGGAAATTCGGAAGCTGCAGAACGCAATCAAAATCCTTGAGGAGGTAGATAAAGCTGAAGATGCGGAGGAAAGAGCAGCGAAAAGTTGGTCAGCCTGGTTCCTCTCTCCAATATATAAAAAGCGCGTCGAAACCGAAGAAGAAAAGGAAAGTAAGGCCAGGGAACGAGTGCAGAGACTCCATAATAAAACTTTTAAAACGATGGACTTGAAAAAGAAGGATTCTAAGTTAAAGAATTATCAAAGTCTCTTAAAGGCCGAGCAAGAGGTGTTTGATAACGCAAACAGGAGGGATGATGCAACTCTGTTCATGGCTGAAGAGCGCATACGCGCGAAGAGAGAGCGGGAGCAACAAGAAAAGGACAGGCAAGAAAGAGAATCATGGCAAAGAGCTTGGAGAGAAACATATGAGAGGCAGCGGAGGGAAGAGGCGGAGGCAGCGAAGAAAAGACGAGAACAGCAGGAAAAAGAGGAAGCAGAATTGCGAGAGCGGCAAGCGAAAGAAAAGGCGAGGCAAGAAAGGGAATTCCAGCAAAGAGCTTGGAGAGAAGCTTATCAGAGGCAGCGGAGGGAAGAGGCGGAGGCTGCGAAGAAAAGACGAAAACAGCAGGAAAAAGAGGAAGCAGAACTGCGAGAGCGGCAAGCAAAAGAAAAGGCGAGGAAGGAGCAAGAAGAACTTGACAAATCGCGACGACGTAGGGCACCCACAAGATGTTTTCATGATTGCTGGTGGGATAAAGTCGAAGGGCGTATGGCATGTGAGAAGTGCTCCGTGTCTCGTTATAGCTACTTGCTCCAGTGCCCATTGTGTAAGATGAAAGCGTGCGCAGCTTGCCAGCAACAACTCAGACCACGAAAACGGAACCGTGGAAGAAATAAAGCCTGACCAGCATCTGCAATAGGCGAATAGGAGCTTCTAATCCGGGTCCCAGTTAGTCCTTCTAGCCATCATCATTCATCTATTTTACACCTATTTATCTCCCTTTCCAGGACTCACCAGGACGCTGAGGCATTCCCTTGCTACTCCGTTGTGTTTTAATGACCCGCGATGCTCCACCAAGCCTCGGGTCAGGATACAAAGTTAGCCTCGGCGTTAACACTATTTAAGCTTAACTTCCCGACGGACAAGCCTTATATCTAAAGGCTATCTAGCTAGTTGAGTTTAGATAACTAGTAGGAACCATGCTTCGAGACCTCAACGATGCATCGTTATATACAGATATAATCTTCCACCAAGAATGAAACCGCCAAACCATCGTCCCCGTCCGCGGCACGTCTAGCCATCCCTCGGCTAGCTCCTCATCAAGCCCACCATCGGTTTCACCCTCACCACCAGTGAGATCGATGCCCTGTACTTCCACAAGAAATGTATTTCCATCAACTTTACACCTTCTGATACGTATAGGCATAGATACCTCTCGTGACACGTCCTGGTCCCAGCGTATTTGGCCGAGGGACTCTACGTGGCCATCTTCATAGTACAGTAGCAATCCGATGCATGTGTGGCGTGGCATATCTAGATCCCTACACACTCGCACCCTTGACAGTCCACTTAGCGTGGCTGTGGTCATGTACCAGTCCAACCCTGCTCCGTTGGAATACGGGACTGGAGAAGTGTACCCCTCAATCTCAGCAGGTGGCGGAGCTGGCTTCAAAGACGTGAGAGTGGCATCTTCACTCTCGCGACAGGTGACACCGAAGTGCGAGGCTTCGGCCTTTTGCATGTCTAGTCCGTCGTGAGTGAAACCCGAAATCGTACCGTCGCCGTCCTTGACTAGTGGGAAAAATTCGTTAGTCTGATGGTAACTTCCCCGATGGTAGGGCCCGAATGTAGCTGTTCTCCCGAGCGTGGTTTGAATCTGAAGTACCTAGTTAGCTACCTAGTTACCTCCCAAGTTAAGCATTTCGGTGAAAGAATGGCTTACAGCTAGTACTGGTTCTGCAAACGCCCCAAATTGTCCTTTCATTTTGCGAATCCAAGCAGCCGTAATCAGTTCGCCGTCGTTGATTGGGAAGTACATCCAAAACGTGGGACGCAGGTTGGCCTTTTGCTGCATCGAGGCAACAAACTCTTTGAATGGTTTTGAAAGGCCTGAAAATGCGTATAAACCCATGGTCGTGGTAATGCAACAGCAAACAACAAGTCCTTGAACGCCCTCGCCGTCAAGGTTAACGTAGTCTAAGCGATGGCCTCCGAAATCGTCATAAATGTTCCATGGTTGAAGTTTAGGGGGGGTTGGGCAGCTCCATAAAGGCAAGGTGCCTTGAGCTTCCTTGTCCTCTGCACGCCGTATTCCTCTAACAAATAGACCCTGTTCTTAATGTTAGGTTGCAAAACCAGCTGAGGGGCCAGAGTGACTTACCTCAGTAGCAACATGGAGCATCTGGCTGGAGTCTGGGATGTCGATAAAGTCATACCATGGTGATCCATCTGATCGCGGGGGAGCACTCCCGTCCACTACAAATTGTATGCCTCGCACACCAATATGGTCAGTCGATACGACAATCTTGTTCAGACCATCGGGTATGTTCAAACACTCTAGGCTCCAGCCATCCAAGGGAGGCTCCGGCTGTTCGTTGCTGATAGTAGAAATATAGAAATTGCCTTGATAGGGTATTCTCGAGATATATACCTCTTTGTTCAGGCTCAATTGTTTGCACGGACTTTCATGCCGACTTCTCAACTCCTCAATCAATCTGCAGCTCTCCCCGAGCACGATCAGATACCAGCATGAGCCAATATAGCTATAGATAATATCCTGGATTTCAGCCGGTAGCCTTTCAAACAATTCGATTCTGAGGGTGTTTTCCACGATGGGCCTTGCATGACGGGAGAAAAGCCCTTCACGGGAAGATGCACTGTCGGTATCGTTCCTACGCAGGAACTTGTACATAGGTTTGGTTACGGTTGCAAATCTGCGCAAGTCCTCAAGCGTCGGTTCATTGGGCTTGTTGCTAGCCCTCAACAGGTCGAAACAGAGCTTATGCATCCATGGCTGCTCATGTGGCTTTATCGAGCACGTTACACAACTCGGTGAGCACTCCAGGGTACCAAGCTCCTTTCCATGTAGATCTAGTACACAAACATATTAGTGATGCCTAATCAATTGTTCGTTGACCATCTAGTAAAGGCCCAGTAGCCCACCGAGAGTTAGAGACTGGGAAGTTGCAACGTGTCTACAGAGTAGACAGGTTGTCTTGCCGAGATGGATGCTGAAATCAGGCTCATTTTCATAATATGCAAAACTTGTCATCGCGTGAATCCGTGAGCTGCACTTTCAATGCCAGCTCGAGGTAGACAGCCCGTTGCTTGTCTATATCTCGATGCCACAGCCTCGGCCGCCAAAAGCCAGTATCAGCCCCTAGGAGTTTAATTCGTGTTTCGGCTAGTTATATCTATAACGGAGTAACGCTAACTAACTAATTAGTTAGAACCAACCCTTGAAACAAATCCAGTGTTCTCATAAGGTGGTATCTATCAAATGCTGTATGTTGTCTGTGGTGAATGTAGACATTTTTTCAACCCTCAAGTTTGTCAAATGAGATCCGATTTGCGCCAAGCCATCTCTCTTGCAGCCCGGGCCAACAGTTATTTAGTTAAGTTAGTTAGTTCAACTAGTTATTTAAATGCAACTCCAAATTGTGACAACTTCGTCGGTTAAGATTTTTTCAATCATCCCATAAGTATCGACTAGCGAACGAGACAGTCAAAATGTTGGATAAACTATACACAGAACTGCTTCTCACCATCATCTCAGAGGTACTATACTTTTCATAGACTGGTTAGTGGCCAGGGACGACTATGTTGACCGTTTCTCCGAACAACCCCCGGATAAACGAGATCTGAAAGCATTACGTCTAGTATCTAAATGCATTTGCTCGGTGGCATCCGCAGTGTTGTTTCGCTCAGTTGTACTCACTGCGACCAACCCTGCGCTTGACTGTGCTGGAGCAGATATAATTCTTGGTGCTCACCAGCGAACCAGGGCTCTTCAACACACCAAGGATGTTCGTATCTCGTCAAATCTAGGTTACTATCTTGAGAACATCAGCATCGACCCTAGTGCTCCCGGTAACGATGAACTTGAAATAAATGATGGCCTTGATGAGCCCATAAGTTTCTTTCCCACGGTACATGGCTTTCGTCGTTTCAAGGATAAAGTACTATCTGTTTTGCATCAGTGCAAGGAAGGGAATCTTGGGAGCTTTACGTTAGTCATACCTTTCCCTTTAGGTATAGCTACAGACTTGAAAGTTTGCTAATATAGATTATAGATGGGAACTAGGGAGCTGTGTTCCTCAAGATATCCTAGGGAGCAATGGATATCTTCCCCTAAAGCAGAAGAACCTGACATCTATTCGTCTGATTACCGATGCTTCTTGCGCTCCAATGAATTACAGTCTGAGCCCATTCACCAGACTTACGAGCCTGTCGTGGCATGGAGTAAGGGAAAGGGAAGACCTGACAGCTCTTCGGGAGTGTCTCCGGGTTTGCTCGCACCAGCTGGTTCATCTTGATCTCGACTTTTTACCAAGGGATAAAATTCGTGACGGCGAGTTTGATTTTAAGTCTAATAATAGTTCCTTTACGTACGAGCTTTTGAAGCCGTTTCCTGACCATCACCGAGTATCCTTCCCCAAGGTCCGGGAACTTTCTTTGGCCAACGTCTCGCTATTATATACAGAGGAGTTGACAGAGGCTTTCAAGTTCTCATCGATGCGTTCATTGACATTTCGATATTGTCCCGACTTGGAAGAGCTTCTTGAATACTTTCTATTCTTGGATGAACCCTTCTACATTGATAGATTAGAGATACAAGCGTGGGCTGAAATTACCTTTGAAGATAACCCTGAAGAAACCGATCTGGGAACTGCTATCCTGAATTTCATCGGAATGACACGAGACTTAAAAGAACTTTTCCTTTCCACAAGTCGATGTCCTGAAGCTTGGATCGCCATATTCCATCACTCTCATACACTGAGAAATCTAGTTTTTCACGAACGGGCTGGGCCGGAACCTTGGGAACTCGGGGAACTTCTTAGAGACGCCCCTGGACCTTCAATCATGGATATTTGGGCTTGGGAAAACTGCGCTATCTTCAATGCGGATAACAAACTTAGGTTGGAATTCCTAGGACTCTGTTGTAAGCTGGAGGACTTTGTTTGTCTCCCTGAAGCATAACCTAAATATTCCCGAATTTCAATTTAGATACTCTGCTAACTTGAAGTCATATCATAGTCCCCGAAGTTCTACCCGGAAATAGGTGACAGCCGGGTAAAAGTTCTACATGTTCGGCAGTCTGGCTTAGAAATTCAATTGAAGCTAGAGAACGACTACTATCGCAAGAGCTATACTCTGACTGATTTGCTTAGAGGAAAGCGTAAGATTAGAGTACGTGAAGAAGAAGACAAAGGAAAAGACGGCAACGACGAATCCAATGACGGTAATATTATCCCACAGCCAGTCTGTTCCGGCAATGACCACGATACCACTAAGCCCTCTCGCTCTAACGATGAGGCCACCGACAACCGCGTCTTCCCCAATAGAGCCCTAAGAGCTCTCGGACCCTTTGCAACATGGGCATTCAGTAGGGCTGGGTTCCGCGAACTCGAGCTGCTCACATTTGGTGACTTCTCCCATAACGGAAGATATTCCAAGCAAAATATACTACTTTGTCGACAGAAAGAGCCTCATCCCCCTGGTAGCAAGAATCATCGACATGTTACAAAGGATGATACTACTCTACTAGATTTATTCCAACAGTACTCCCATGCCTTGGGGGCATGTCCCTCCGACCTTTTCTAGATGGACTTGGAGGCATAGCAAGCGATATAAGTTCGTTCCTTTAGTTATAATCCTATTTCAAAAACCAACTAGTAGTTAGCATTTAGTAAAGTGCTCAACAATACTACATACCAATTTGATGTATATATTTCGAAGTACATTGGCTGCTAGCACTTCAAATGGGATGCTGCTCACAACTGGTTTACTTACGGTTGCACACTGGGCTTTGCGAGTCGAGGTAGGCTCTCAATATAGTCGTCTATAGGAGATAACTTTGATCAACTAACCTAGAACTACTTCGCGATTGTGGGAAAAATGGAGGGAAGCGGCGTCCGAAAGTTCACGTACAACACACGGCAATGCCATCCGACCGATTTTAAGATCCTTGGAAAGAATTTAATGTCATTGGGGGGGATAGATCAAGAAGTTATTAAATGCATACAATTAAGGCACTCTAGTTTTCAAACTAAGTTACGGTGAGAACGACAATTAGACTGACTAACTACTTATTTAAATAACTATTTATTATAACTAGTTATCGTAATTTAAAACCAGCCAAACACGCACGCTAGTTATAGGAGTTAGCTACCCTGTTTAACTGACCGAGAAGCATCAACAGGCGGGAGAAAGATATCATATATTTCATTCATACACAGAATATCAAGAAGCGCCCGGTCAGTTGACGATGGCTTCGTTTGGGGAGTTCCATTCTTCTGCGGTCCCGCGACCCGCAGGCGACGCTGGGACAGGCCTTTTCGCAACGTCCACCATCAAGATGGGCAAAAATGTATTCAGCATACCTGTGACCTTCTCTACGGTGCTGAGCACGGAGAGGCTGGGAGACGCATGTTCCGGGTGCTTTTCCAATCTCCCGTTTGGAGCCAACGTCATGGCGAGCGTCGACATGAAGCTGAGGGCCTGCTCTGGCTGCAAAGTAGTCAAGTACTGCAGCAAGGTAAGTCGCACAGTTATATACCTAGCTACTTACAAGTTGGTGAAAATAGGCTTCTAACAGGCGATAGGGATGTCAAGCTGAAAACTGGGCACTTATACACAAGCATGAATGTGCTATATACAAGAAGCTATACCCCAAGATTCTCCCTGTTAACTCAAGGGCAGTGCTCCGGATCGTGAAGTTGAGAAACTCAAAGGACGCCGACGTTCAGTCGGATATGACGATGTTTTTGGGTCTCCGCTCACATTTAAAGGAGATTGCGAGCTCCAATCAGGAACAGTACGAGCGGATAATGCTCTGTGCAAAGGCAGAAAAGGAATACTCGGGCTCAGGCCTTGACCTCGAAACCATCGCCGAGTACTTAGCAAGAGTGAGTAATGATATATATATCTCCTCCGTCAACACTAGTTACTGAACATTCATTGGACATAGATTGAAGTCAACAGCTTCACATTTACAACTTCATTTGGAGACCCGCTGGGGCTATGTATTCAGCCGTTCGCATGCTATATGAATCACAGCTGTGACCCTAATGCCGTTGTTGGGTTTGATGAAGGGCTCATCACTGTCAAAGCCTTGCGCAAAATAAAACCCGATGAGCAGGTGTTTATATCCTACATCGACAATACCTACCCTTTCGAGGTTCGGCAGAAGCAGCTTGCTGAAAGGTACTTTTTCACCTGTAAATGCTCAAAATGCGTCGAAGGTGTCACCGCTAGGGAAGACCAATTCATCTCCCCCAATCCTTCCTCAGAAGAGGTCGAGACTCTTAAGGAGGCCGAAAAACAAGCAAGGGAATTCCTCACCACCGCTAAGAGCTCCAAAGGTGAATCTGCTATAAAACAACTCAAGGGCGCTCTTAAGGTCTTGCATGATACCAAAATGTGGCCTATCACCCGGCAGCCATATCCAGAGATACGATCAGAGTTGATTGTGTCACTACTCGATATAGAGGACTTCTGGTCTGCTTTTAGGCACAGCGCGGTTAGATACCTGTTTGTTGACCAGATACTATATCCCCATGAGTGGCATCCGATCCGCACCAACCATGAATTCGTGTTCTCACAACTAGTCATGACCCTCGTAAATCGACACGCGGGACTGATTCCCAATGAGAGTAAATACCACTTCGATCAGGTATCGATTATTTACCCTGTTCTCGCAAAGCTGAACAAGCACCTGAAGTACGAGTTGCCTAGCGTTGTTAGAGCTTACCAAGAGGAATATGAATCTCTTATTGCTCCGGTGAAGGAAATTGGCTATGATCCATCAACACCTTCTGCGGCCAAGGCAATGGCTCCCGAATGGAAGATTGTTGAAGGTATTGCTGAAGAAACACTGGAGATTGATGGATGAGGTATAATCCTCTGCTTGACAGGCTGGATATAGCCGGGGCGGTCAATTCATATTGGTCTTTTGGCGTACGAATTACGATAACACAAAAATAAAGATACTGGCTGTATGGAATGAATTTTTGCTAGATAATTAAAATCATAAATCTAGCCGCGGGTTGGCATGAACATGATAAAAGCTGTTTTCTCCAAGAGCTTTTCCATTTTCTATGCCGTTACATGACCGGGGAGAACGAGGTTCTGGATATAAGCCCTTCCATACAAAGCAAGAACCCCATCCCTTTTGTGCTCCATGTATGAGAAGATAAAAAACATTTGGACATGACCCAGTACAAAACGTCAAGTTTCCGTGCAGATTATTCGTTTACTTGAGGGGAATGAAACGGGAGGAGTGAGTGGCACCGATACCGGGTCGACCGTGCTTGACAGGCTTGCTAAAAAGGGGAAACAATGTTAGAATGAGGTCTCTTCCCTACAGCTTCTAGAGAAAGGGTACGACAACGTACTATGAGATAGAGAACTCAGCCAAGTAGTGGCCAACCATCTCGGGCTTGATCTCAACCTGGTTGAACTCCTTTCCGGAGTAGATTCCGATAACGCTGCCGATCATCTCTGGTACGACAATCATGTCACGAAGATGTGTCTTGACGAGGTCTGGCTTCTCGTTGGGCTTAGCCTCCTGCTTGGCCTTGCGGAGCTTCTTGATCAAGCCCATTGGCTTGCGCTTGAGACCACGGTTGAATCTGCGGCGAGCACGAGCGTGAACGACATCTCGGAGCTGTTCGGAGGAGAGGTCAAGGAGTCTGCAAGAGTTATTTCGTTAGATCGTATATTCCTTTCATCGGGTTGTGAAGCGCATATTTGTCGTAAAAAGAAGCCAAAAATAATGCTGAGTAGGTCATTGTGTATGGGTAGTCCAGAGGTCAGAACGTACTGGTCGAGGTCGATTCCACGGTAGGAAAACTTGCGGAAGGCTCTCTTTCGCTTGATCTCTATAGGTGGTCGTTTCGTCAGTTAACCGCGGTCTCTTTATCCCATCCATCGATGTATCACAGCAATCCACCACAGCACCGTCCTCCTCTTCCGTTGGGGACACATTTCAGGGTCATCTAGCACGTACCGGCAGCCTCCTCGGCGTTCTATAGAAGTAGTCAGTCGCAAGATCTTTCCCTATCCAGATACCGCCAAAAAAACCTGGTTACTCACATATTCAGCGTCAGCCATGATTGCGGTGTTAGTCTCTCAGCAACACTGGCTTGCCCTTGGATACGAGAAGGGAGAGAAACTGTCGAAAAGTTGAGTTTGTCTGTCTCGTTTTCTTTCTCGACGTCGAAAAAAGTCGATTTGGATCGCGAAAGGTGGAGGAGCGAATTCAGTTAAGCGACCTTAGCCCTAAGTATTTTGCTGACGTAAGTAGCCCTATTCCGGAATGGGATAATTATTATCCGATATCTAGATGTTTTGCCTACCCAGCGACAGCAACGATAAAAGAAGACAAGCTACAATCATATGTATACGTGGGGACATACTTGTTGCAGTGTTTACTGGGAAAAATCTACTAAAAAGTTACTGGTAGTGTAGAAGGTTCAGCAGGGAGCCGTAGGCCGAGTTGCATTGTGATGGTATCAGCAGACTAGAGAGCCTGCATACATCTATAAAAAAAGATAACGATTCCTCCTGATAACAAGGTGAGCCGTTACCCAGACCCAGTCCATTTTCATGTCCGTAAATGAATCAAACAGATTTTCCACCGACTGAACAGAGCCATATCCATCATCATTGTTGGTAACACGCCGAACGAACCATTCACTGCCGCAATTGTTTTTATTTTGTCTTTTTGTGGTATCTCGTAGAGAATGCGCTTAGTCGAAGAGACCGAAGCCCATGTCCTCATCGGAGTCCTCCTCTGGCTCCTCCTTCTTGGCCTCCTCAGCGGGAGCAGCAGCGTCACCGCCAGCAGCAGCGCCAGCGGCAGGAGCAGCAGCACCACCACCGGCACCACCGCTTGGGACGGAGGCGAGCTTGGTGGCACCCTCGGCAACCAACTATAGGGAAATGCTGGATTAGCCCATGCCCCATACTATCTTGCGCGCACATATCACCATTGGCGAAAGGGAGAAATAGCTTACTTCCTGGATGTCCTTGCCATCGAGCTCAGCGAGAAGCTTCTCAACGCGCTCGTTGTCAGCATCGATACCGACAGAGGAGAGAACAGCGCTGATGTCGCTGGCGGATGGGGAGGAGTTTCCGGCAAGGCCGAGGAGAAGGTAAGCTGCGAGGTGCTTCATTTTGATATGTTTTCTATGTTACCGTTCTTAGCTCTCGATCAATTCATTTGTTCCCGATCGCGCTCGACAACAGCACTTCCTTACCTGTTAAACGGGGAGTGAACAAGAGAAACAATCGATTTAACCGCGAGTTGGGCGGAGACTGAGACGTCAAGTTCGGGCTTTTTGGTGACTGTCGTTGTGGAAGAGAAAAGGAAAATCACCAGAAAAAAAGACCAAAAATGTCTAAAAAGCGAAAAAGTGGGCTTATGTAATCTATAGTGTAAGCGAGAAGTGACGCTAGTCTGCTTTGAGTCACTTCACTCTCTGCTGACATAAGCTGACCTTGTTCCTTTTTTCTCTTTGGTATAAATACGTCGTTGAAATCCTCCTCTTGAGTCGAGCTCGTCAACTCTCAACACTCAGCGCCTGCCAGACGTCCTGCGCTGCTGCTGCCTGTCGCATCCCGGTTCCGCGACTACTGCCGACCATTTGCCCCCTTTCAGCCGCTCGCTAGGCCCCCAACTGCTGCCTGAGACCTCATTTCAAGCGCTTGCGCCCCCTGCCAGTCCATATATGAAACGCTGAGAAGTCCGTTATAAAGATCTGCGAACGGACTCTTCTCGCTATGAGGTGATTCTCTGCCTGGGAATCATGAGTTGTTTCCAAACTCCAGTCATCGCTGGTGACCGGTTTCTACCTTCCAAACACACTGAGTTACATATAATATCCAACGCAAACTTGCTACAATGAGTGTGAGTCTTGAGACAAATCCAAAACCAGCCAACGTGTTCTTTGCCAGCATATGACTGATATATAACCTTCCCAAAACAGTTTCTAAACTCCGTCCTCTCTTCTATCGAGACTGGGGAGGTGTCTCTCACCCCACCTCCCCCACCTAAAAGTACAACTCCAGACTCGACGTCCTCAAACCAGAAGCCTTCCCTGAACTCGAAGCTGGCAGCAACCTCGATTAGTGGCAACGGTAATGGCTATACAGGGACAGCCCAGAAACGAAAGGCGGGAGAACAACTGGCGCGGCCAGCCCCGCGAAACGATCGATTTTCAAAGCCGTTGCCCTCTTCCTCTTCCCAGTCGTCAGCTCCGGTTCCACGCCAGCCTAGAGACGGAGATACCACTCGTAAACCCGGACCTAAGCTGACAACCTTAACCACAGCTGCTCCAAAACCTAACATATCTAAACCCATTGCCGCTCCTGTTTCAAACAAGCCACCCCCGAAGGGCTCTTATGCAGCAATCATGGCCGAGGCAAAAGCACTACAGAACAAGGCACCGTCCGCTGTTGGGCTAATAAGACATCAGGCTGTTGCCAAGGATAAAAAGAGCAAAGTCCAACAAAAGAAAATTACTGAGGAAGCCAAACAACGGGATCGGGAACCAACAAACCGGAAGCTATCAAACGAGAAATCCACAGCTGCTGTTCCATCAAGGAATACAAAGGAAGCCATTTTAAAAGCTCGCCAAGCCGAGATGAGCAAACAAGATACATATAAAGGCACTGCCCGTCCACGCCCAGGAAGTCTACCCCCGACACGGTCGTCGGAGTCCTCCTATTCTGGGACATCTGGATTACCTTCCCGCCGTGCCGCAGGAAAAGAAAGCTCGTATGGCCGAAACAAGGGCCGTGGCGCTCCTAGAAATGAGTACCTTGGTACAGACGAGGAAGACGAAGGCGACTATGGCTATGAAGATGAGGACGATTATTCCGATGAATCCGACATGGAAGCAGGCTTCCTTGACGTTGAACAAGAGGAGCAGGCCGCGCTTAGAATTGCCAAACAAGAGGACGCAGAAGAGCTAAGGCTTGAGGCAGCTGCAAAGAAGGAAAAGATGGAACGCAAGATGAAACTGAATGCGCTTGCTAAGTCACGGCGCTAATATAGCTTCTAACCATCCTCACCGATGTGCGCTCACATACCTCTAAACACCACTACCGCCCCTATTGATCTCCTTGGTTCAAACCTATGATTTATCCTTAGCAACTCCCCTGCGGCTTTAGCGATGTCCAATATCCCATTCTACTACTTGTTTAGCGACTTTCACTCTTTCTGCACTGTATGATTGTACGACATTCTGGTCTTTTTCTTTGTTATAGCATGGAGGGAGCATAGGCGCCACAAGTACTTCACTGGCTTTTCCTAGGCGCTTATTATCAGAGGCTGTTTGTTCCCATAGTTATCGTTTCTCTTTATCTTTAACTTATAAATCTCCAGGGTTCATTGTTCTTCCTTGTTCCCTACCACTTGCTATCCTTGTATCTAGAGTACGAGTTGGTTATCGATAACCAAACATGCAGTGACATCATAACTAACCCTTTTAAGCTTGTTTCAACTACAACCTGCAACTTATCAACATCTATCCACCATCTACTTTATACGGATGCTCATCCTCGAGCGACAATATTAATATATTCATGATATTAAGCATATCATTCTGCTCCCATGTCGTCTCCTGCGTCCCCAAGCATGTCGTCAGCCTCAAAGACTATCCTCGGCAAGGTCCGCAAGATTGTCCCGCCAATGCTAGAGAGATTCCACAAGGGTAGGTAATAGTATATTTTCCGTGGATTATACTACGGCCTTGAGATTTCTTGAAGTATTTATTGATCAATCATTTGCTAATATCCTTGAAAGGACAACTTGGCCGGGTTTGTGTTATAGGGGGAAGCTCTGAGTAGGCCCCTCCACCTATACCCATTACTTTGGTTACTATTACCCACCCAGTTATCCTTCTAAAGCCGGGTTGCATAATAGTAATTCATTGGCCTTAATAATGATGCCAATTTACCACAAGAACATTAAGAGGATACTTTCATTGACTGTTTGCTGTTTATTGTTTAGTTACACCGGTGCCCCTTATTTCTCTGCCATGGCATCGGCAAAACTAGGCTGTGATATGGTAAGAACAGCCCACATTAACCGAGATAGAATATACCACTAACAGGTTTAAATGAAGAGCCATGTTATTTGCGAGCCATCTGCCGCACCAGTGATCAAAACCTATTCACCGAACTTGATGGTTCATCCCATCCTTCAGAGTAGCTCAAGCGTACAAAATGATACCACTAACAAGAGCGTCTCCGACCATGTCAAGCCAATTGTTGACTTTTTACCCCGTCTTCACGTTCTTATCATCGGTCCAGGCCTTGGTCGAGACCCGTTAACTCAGAAGATAACGGCCGGTGTGATTAAAGAAGCAGTTAAGCAAAATGTTGCTCTAGTCATGGATGCTGATGCCTTGATAGTGGTTCAAAACGATCCAAAACTAGTATACGGTTATAAGGAATGCATATTAACCCCAAATGTAGTGGAATTTGCTCGACTGAGCAAATCAGTTGGTCTTGAACCCCCATCAAGTGAGGGCAAGTCTGCATCAGACAAAGAGAAATCTACCTCCGAGGCATGCGAGAAACTATCTCAGGCACTGGGCGGTGTTTTAATTATTCAGAAGGGGCCTCACGACGTGATTTCTAATGGCGATGTATCCATCATATCTGATGTTGAAGGGGGGAAGAAACGAAGTGGTGGGCAAGGTGATACACTGACAGGTTCTCTCGGAACTTTCATGGCTTGGAGAAAAGCATACCATGATGGTCTTTGGGAAAACGGGTCAGCTCCAAGCAGCCATGAAGGTTCTGGGGATGATGCCGAAATGATTAAAAGGGAACTTTACGGTGATAGCGATAACGATGGCAAGAGGATGTCAACGAAGACTACATTGCTACTGGCTGCTTGGGCCGGCAGCGCTATTACACGAGAATGCTCCAGGAGGGCGTTTCTGGCAAAAGGTCGAAGCATGCAAGCTGGCGACTTGACTGAAGAGGTCCATGGAAGTTTCATGGAACTAATTGGAGAGAGGCAAGAGGACGGCTCGAAGTTGTGAACGATCGCAATATTCGTATGCATATTTATGTTTTCTTCTATGCAAGAGGAACACATAGTGAACGCTAGTATATGTATGTAACGGCACGACAGAGTGATCATAGCTGAACAGGAAGAGAAAGCTGAACAAATATACGAGTATCACAACAAGACCCGCCTCGTAATAACAATAATAATCAGAATATGTAGTTCCCGCAGGAGTTTATATGTTGGATATGAAATGAACAGCCCCTTGAACAGCCAAATAGGCGCCAAGTTGTGCCGTCTGGGCGAGGAAGCTCGCACCAAAGGGGGCAAATAAAAAAAGAAGAAAATCATGAAGAAGAAGGGTAGAAAGTAAAATCATGAACAGCATAAGCGGGAAGTCATAACTATCAGGTCGTTAATGGTATCGTAGAGTTTTTCGTTTATTGTAAAAGGGGTTAAAAGGAAACGAAAAGGAAAAAAACGGAAGGGAAAGAACGAGTCAACGAACGAAAGCAATAGCAAAAGGACGGGTAGATATTGCAAATGGTGTTTAAGATGGCTCTGTTGGAGACGTCACAATCCAATTGGACAAGGTAAAGTCTTCTAAGAGACCATCGTCAGGGCAATTACCAACTTCTTCCATGTTTGCAAGTTCTATTGAAAACTGATCCACGGTTTGATGCAAATCAGGGGCCTCTTCGGGTGTAGGCATAGATGGGATATCCGGGGTTGGCTGGCTATTTTCACGTCGTCTCTTTACACCTCTCGGCGACATAGATGCTCGCGAACGTCTTCCTCTCGAGCTTGCGCGGAAAGTTCGGATTTGACGGTGGCCCCTGAGTGAAGAGGCTGCGCCATTCTCTTCTGTCTCCATCATCTCCTCGAAGTGTGACTTGCTATCAACACTTTCAGATTTTGTCGTTTCTGTCATGCTGCTGGCATGCTGTAGAACTCTCCCAAAGAATTGCATCTTTGCTTCGCCTTTGGTGAGATGACTATCTGGGAGAACCCAGCTAGAGATATGTTGGCCGGCTTCGAAATGTTTGTAGATGTGATCGAATCTTTTCCATTGAGGCACTGAAACCTTCTACAATCACAGGTACTAGCACTTTGCAAAAACCGCACCAAAATCGGAACTGGCAGTCTCCGCCAATTCTATTGGTATTAAGGCGCCGCTGTATCTCAGCTTGATCGTCGATTCCATGGCTCTTAAGATGGGATTCGTACAATACCCTACGCTCAAACATCCGAGCACAGTCTCTTGAAGGGTCTGTTATATCTGGGTCATCACAGCGCCAGCGCTCAAGATGGGTATGACGTGAGGATTCATGGCGTTTCCAGTCCGCTTTGCTACCGAAAAACTTGTAGCAATCTTTGAATGTACATCCATAAGGCTTACAATGTCGTTTCATATGCTTCCTAGACGATTGGCACATTTATTAGTTGCACTGTACAATAATATAACCCCATATAATCGTACTAAATTGAATT
>NW_003345198.1:1083209-1114830 GCF_000150975.2 Nannizzia gypsea CBS 118893
CTGAGGAAAGGTCAGCTCAACTGCTCTTAGAGACTGTTCTCTTTCGTCAGAGTTCTCGCACCGAGGAAAATATTGTGGCTGCTGGTTTGAATTGCCGGGGAAATTCTCGCCAGCCAAAGTAATGGACAAGTCTCCAGGTGTGATGTTTGGACCAGGGTAGCTCATTGATCCTGTAATACCAGGTGGATTGAGGCCTCCGCTTTGTTTGAAGAAGTCGTCTATAAAGCCGTCCATGTCATTTTTTATTCCTCTAGCCATATCAAGACTTTCTTCTAACGCCATAGCTTCTTCCGTTGGGTTGTAATCCGCGGGAATGTCAACTTGGACTGAAGGCTGCAATGACACTTCATTCTGTGCCATGGAGCCCCCTCTGAGGCCGAAGAGCCACTTGTTAGATAACATGAAATGCTCTTCTATTTCCTTCTCGGTTAGACCATGGGTTTTCTCAAGGTGTGTTTTGAAGTTATCCCGCCTATTGAATATGTGTGAACTTTCAAGGCACGATTTCTTTTTCGTTGCAAAGCACTTGTAGCTCGGAGTCCGGTCTGATGGATGACGGCTTAACTGGTGTCTTCTCAGATCGCTCGACGACCCAAAATTGGTAGTACAGCCATTGACGTTGCATACGTACGGCTTTGTGTGCTTCTGCTGGATATGCTTTCTAAAAGAAGTAACCGATCAAGGTCAGTGATCTGGTGAGATAATTTATAAGACAAGAGAGTGTTGGACTTACTTGAGTTCAGATGCACAACGTCCTTCCCAAGTGCAATGTGTACAGGAAACCTTACGCTCCTTTCTCTTCCTCCTTGTCCTTGGTTGCGGAGTTTGCTCTCCAGGCAGTGGACTGGCCTCCGGGCTATACTGAGCGCTTGGGCTGTATCCTGGATGGGCAAGACCATTAAAAGATACTGTTTGAGGACTCTGTGGAATATTGGGTATAATTCCTTGGAACGAAATATTCCCTGGGGTGCCGAAGGAAAACCTTGACATATACCCTGAATCCGAAAGGGACCGGGCCCGCAGTTCAGTGCCTCCAGTAGGGCCGGCGGGGCATGGAGTAGCCGTCAGCGGTGGAGGATGCTGGTACTGTAGACCGTTTGTGTGTGACTGCTGCACAATATCTGCATGTGTTACATAGCTGCCATGTGGATTGTGTTGACGCGAGAAGTAGTTCCACGGCCGATTCTCCGGGACACTGATAGGGGATATATTGGTACCATTGTGCCAGGGAGAGAAGTCCGGCGAGACGACCAGGTTCTGCCCTTGTCCGTACAAAGGCTGTGCTTCGCCGGTAGGGGGATGCAAAGGGGTAGCCGGTTGTGTATTTGACTCCTGTCCGGAGAAGCTAACAGAGAGGGGATAGGATAATTGAGGCTGCTGTATCGAATTCTCATCCTGCCCGATGCCCTGGAGAGCCTCAAACTGGCTTGCACTAAGGCTTCTGTCCGTATCTTGGGAGGTCTGGATGGGCGAGGAGGCCCCAGGGGGTGGTGGGAAGGTGTTTAGAAAGGACTGGCTGTTGGGGAGCATTGTCTCTTTGTCTGTCTGTCTGTCTGTCTGTCTGTGGCAGTTGTATGAACAGAACTATAGGTGTTGGAAGTAGTGTTGGATTCGAATCAAATTGAGCTTCAAGGAAAGGAGAGGGAATACACTGCTATCCAAAAGGGGAGGTGATATAATATCGTAACTATCGCCGTGCTCAATACCTTGGAATGGCCCGGGACGTCAGGGTGAAGGCGAGTACATCAAGGGGGCTAGCATAGTCTGTACGCAGTAGAGGCATCAAACTTGCAACAAAAAAGCGATCCAGAGAGAAGAAGCTCAACCAAGAAGAGATAGGGGATGAACAAGGAAAGACATGTATGTATATATAGTTAACTCAAGTCTATGCTCTTTAAAACTCCAGTGCCAGTGTCAATGAGAGATCATTTGAGGCGCCGGAAGGATCTCACTCAGTTCGGTTCCCTTTTTGATATAGGAGAAAAAGAGAGGTAGGTAGGTAGTACTGAGGACGCAAGGCTGCAGCAAGCAGGATCCCGCACTCTCATCACCTCGTGGCTCGAGAGAAGAGGAAGACGGGGAAGAAAAGGGATAGAGGTAGAGGATAAGGGGCTGTGGGCGACAAGATATCCTCCCAACATCTTTTTTGGCGGTTTGGTGTGAACTGGCACAACATTGCAGACATTAAACAGTTTGCGAACCATGGCAAGGCATCCAGCGTCCGCGATACCGCAAAACCAATCAGAAAGACGTCGATGCAGTCGAGAAAAGGCAGCGTTTTCTCCTTCTTGGCCAGAGACGGCTTTTTGGCCAGTCAGGGGGAAAGAAAAGGCATACGAGAAGGCAGACTGCATAACGGCCAGCCTTTTACGCAGAAAGGGCCAATTATACGAGTGACGCCGACGATATGCGCTGGCTATTGGCTGAGATGTGGATTTTTCTGATTAGTTGTTTATTCAGTATCTGTGACTGGCTGCAGGGATGTTGCTGCAGGGTAGGAGGCAGTGCAAGAGCAAGAGCAAGTCAAGGGGGCTGATATAAAAATGAAGAATAAACGAAAAGAGGCTCAGCCAGGCAGACCCAGCACTTAATTAACCGAGTCTGCTCGAGGCCCGAATCGAAATAAAGTGAACTTGAATTGAAGACTAGTTATGTGCTCAACACTAATTAATTAAACAAGAGGAGAAATAAGTTTGTAAATATGTAGATACTTAAGGAAAGGCGGTTGGACAAAGAATGTACGGAGTAATGAGAACCTTTTGGAGAGTCTTGCTCTCACGGCTCTGTAGTTAACCGGGTAGGAGACCGGCTCGCATCTAGTAATCTACCGGAAAATGTAAATTGAAAAGAAGCCAGCAGCCTGCCTGCGCCTGTTCACGGCTTCCACCCTGAGTACGGCCGATTCCACCACCCGAGATTTGGCCTGTTCAACCACCCGGGGCTCGGTCTGTCCCACCACGATGGACCCCAGTTGTTTGGTCCTTGAGGTGGACTTGGGGTTGGTGGACTGTTCTCTGGCTCACCGGATCCTTGAGGATTGTTCTGGCCTGGCGGCTTGTTCTGGTCTGGCTTGTTCTGGTCTGGTTTGTTCTGGTCTGGCTTGTTCTGGTCTGGTTTGTTCTGGTCTGGTTTGTTCTGGTCTGGTTTTTTCTGGTCTGGGTTCGGCCCTGGACCTCCCTTTCCAGATCCATTGCTTAGTAGTCGGTTGGTCGTGTCCTGGCCGGGGTCCTGAACCGTGGGAGTTGCCTTCTGCTTGAGGAATTCGCATGCAGCGCTCAGGTCGAAGTTACCATGAGAGATATAAATAGCGACCTGGCCAGCAACGTGAGGAGCAGCCATGGAAGTTCCAGTCGATGGACCGAAGCCTCCATTAGGAAGGGTAGACATGATGCGCGTTCCGGGAGCAAAGATATCAACTGTACTAAGTCAGCACTTGATACAATAATAAAGAAAGAGAAAGAAAAAAAAAAAGCTCATACTCCCGTGGGATAGGCTTACCTCGAGGCCCCCAGTTAGAGGGATCTTTACCAGTCCACCTGTAATTGTTCTCGTCTGAATTTCCAACAACGCAGACCAATGAAGCAGAGCCGGGAGTAACGCTCCGAGCATCAGACTATAGTAGTTATCAAATGTCAGCCGCCGAACAACTTATATGAACGAATCCTGCTAGTGATAAGACAGAACTTACACCAAAGTTTCCAGCAGCAGCTGAGATGAAGATACCAGCTTTATGGGCTTCAACCAAGGCAGCATCTACTGCTGGTGAGGGCTCACCACCAAGGCTGAAGTTGATAACAGTTTTACCCAGAATACCCCTTTTCCTGGCCTCATCGACTGTCCAATGGATTGCAGCAATAATGGCGCTCCAAGGACCCTTGCCCCTACCATCTAGACACTTGACGGCAACGAGATTCACCTTCTTTGCAACACCATAACTTACACTGCCAATGGTACCTGCCACATGCGTTCCGTGGCCATAGAGATCGCGATTATCGCCGTCGAGGAAGTTGGCGCCCCAAGTAGCACGTCCCTCAAACTCTTCATGCTCAATGTAGATACCAGAATCGATAACAAAGACGGTTACTCCACTACCACCGTTACCATCATAGGTGTACTCGTGGTTTCCTGGGTTCGGGTCCGAAACGCGGCTAAGTCCCCAGCTTGGAGGATTCTCCTGCGTGGACCAGCCCTGAGCAGTGGCATATCGATCCTTTTCGACGTGTGCAACCTATCGTACTAACAGTTAACCAACAGGCGTTCTTGCGAAGGAAAAATCACGATAGGACATACGTGTTCATGCTTCTTGATATCGTCGATGGTTTCACTGCTAAAGGCTCCGCTGTATGCCTTGAATTCGCCCATGGCCCAGGTATGCTTCATACCCTCGAGCGAGAGGCCTCGTTTGGCCACATTCCTCTTGTGAACATTGTTGGCCCATTTTATATGGGAGTCGAAGGAATCACTGGAGACATCCTTTTTCAAGACCACGATATAGGAATCAGGAATAACATCTGAACTGCTATCAGGCTTAGAGAAAGGGGCTGCATATACTGCAGAAGAAAGAAAGTAACGAAAGGACGGCGACGGCGATAACGCCTTTGAGGAGAAACATGGTTGAAAAGAGTGGACGAATTGCTTGAGCATATCGTCAGGGTAAAGGGCCAAAGGCCAGCAGGCAACCCCCTTTTATATAGACATATCGTAGCATGCTTGCATGACCCAGTTATGCAGCGTTGAGTCCTGAAACGTAGATTCTTCTTGAGTTCATGGTCTGAATATAATGAGGTCCACTGGTATCACTCGGGGTATGTAGATGAGTCCCATAGTCTTGGGAATATCCGATCGATGCTAATGTTCAGCCCACCCGAGTGCATCCGTAGTATAGCTAGCAAATGAAATCGTCCGCGGTTGGCGGTGTGGAAGCTCCCGCTCAATTGAGTGCCGTTTCAACAGGGCATGGATGAACGGATCAATAGTTAACTAGTGAGCCCAGGCACCAAACTATGGACAAACTTTGTTGACTTTAGGCTCGGAGCCAACCCACTGGTAGATAACCATCGCTGTGCAACTATCACCAGGAACATGGACTATATGGGTATGAAGTCATCGCATGCTCGTTGTCTTTGATCTTAGAAGAGTCGTTCCCTGTACTGGAAAACATTATTAACATCACACTTTGAATAGGGAATCATTAAGTCGAGCTTCTGGGCGTTGCTAAATCACACTAGGACGTACGGAGCTTCCAGATAAAAAAGGGGAACTGTGAAGTAGAGGGGCCGCCACGCACCATGCATGTATATAAAACTATTCAGTAGGAAAAACCCTCGGGGAGCTATTATGACGACCCACTCGGTAGTTAAACCTGTCACCCCTGGAGTTCCGTTCTGGTGCTGTTGGTGATCATAGTTAGAAACTCGAAGTTACACAGTCTTCTCTGTTAGATTGGTATCTTCCTGTAGACTGGCTGTATTTATGTTAATGTTCAATTCCTCGGAAAAGCACAGCTTAGCCAGGGAGCTGTGCCATGTTGCCCACAACTTGCACTGGAAATAAGTTAACCACCAACATATTTTCGCCTTTTTACCTGGCTCCATTTGTCCGACGCGGGGGGTATGAAATTGTTACCCAATCCATCCTGACGACGGTGGCGGTAGCAATTACCCGCTGCCCGAAGCAAAGTCATATATAGTAACGCCCTGTTGAGTATCGTGGACAGAGTAAGGACGCATAAATAGCTAAATCAATTGAAAATTAGTGATATTTTAGAATTGTTGGTACATAGAATTATCCAAAGAACATTCAGGGGCATAAATTGAGGGCTGCTAAGGCTATGACGTGTAAATGAGTCAAGACAAGCTATAAATAAGAACGGAAAACTAATCGGAAACGGAAGTGTACAAAACTGGGTAAAAATTAAAGCCGAAAAACAAAGGATTCAGCGCCTCAAAACGAAATTCCCCAACCATCAATTCAAATACACCAAAGATAAAAAGAGACCATTTCACAAACGCCCTACCTTGACTTCAATCACTGATTTCCCTGATTATATTGCGGGTTTTGTATGTATCCACCATTCACGGCAGTCATCATGGGGTGGTAAGACATTCCGTTATCACCCATGCTGTATTCCATCGTCTCCTGGCCCGTTGAAGAATACATGTAGGATCCATTATCAACCGGGGAAGCGAATAATTGCTCTCCCTCAAACTTAGTGTCGATAATTGGTGCGGTGGAAGATATGCCACCCATATTGCCGTACATATCGTTGCCCGATAGTCCAGGTTCTCCTTGTTCAGCAAGGGGTTGAAGCATGGGAAGCCCGTTAATGGATTGTTGATCTTGAGTGACAGTAGAGAAGGCCGGAGGGTATGAGGCAGAATTGAGATGGTTGGAGTATTGTTTATGGGGGTGGCCCTGGGGTTGATGGTATTGCTGTTGCTGGGCTTGCAGGTATGGAGACATAGTGTATGACCGCCCGACTGTATACTGCTGTTGTTTTAGGTTGGCCCGCGACAAAACCGCATATTCAGGAGTTTGTTGCTGGGGTACTTCCTTAGGTGCTGGCTCACGAGGAAGCCCAAATGCCTCAGTCAAGAGGGCACTGGTACCATAGGTAATGGGTTTTGGTGCACGAGCCGTCTGGGTGCTTTCTACACTATGATTCGTGTGATGGGTTGGAGTCCACATATTGGCCGGATATTGTGGCGTAGCTGCTCCCGGGCCCTTTGCCTGGCCCAAAGGGCCAATGGCCCCTCCGCTGGATGTCTTGTCGTTCACCAGTTCCAGTACGGGCATTGCAATTTGCTCCATATGCTTAGCCATATGGACTGTTAGTTTCTTCCAGCTGTTGCACACATTTCCGCAGAATCGACATGCCTCGTCCATCGGCTGCTTGGTTGTAACTTGACGACAAACCTCGACCAATTTCCAAACTTGCTCTACAGCCTGCGCATGAGAAGCGGCATCTTGAGTATCAATGGTACCGTCTTGCTGTTGGTTTTTACCCTTAACTTTCGTTGCTTTCACCTTCGGCTCAGGCATCTTATGCTCCCGAACAAGATGTTGGACGAAATTGTCTTTGCGGAAGCAAGTATGAGAGCAGTCTGGCATGTTGCATGTCCACCACTCTAGGTGCCGATGCCGTTCGCTTTCGTGCCGCACCCAATCAGCTTTTCGCTTGAATGACTTTGGTTCCGTGCAGTCGGGAAAAGTGCAAGTGAAAGGTTGGACGTCCTCGTGAACATGTTTTGTCCAATCGGAAGGCTTCAAAAATTTCCTTACTTTGAAGCATAAAGAGCATTCAAACTCGGCAGGGAGGCGCCTGACAGGTGGCAAAGGGACCCCTGGCGGGAATAACGCGGGCGTAATCGCGCCTTCACCGAAGGATGCCACGTCTTCAGGAGTAACCGCGGCCCCGGGGACTTGGAACTGAGCGTATGTAGCTTCGGGGTCTTTAGGGCTCGTTCTAGGCGGTAGCATGACGGCATCGCCGCCTTGAGCAAAGCAGTGTTTTCCTGCACTGCAACTCTTCTTGCTGACGTTTTGTGTGTGCTTTAACCTAAGCTCAACCAATCTCTTATATCGTCGGACTTGTTCCTGTCCGATTCTCTCAATTAATGCAGGCTGCAGTCGAGGGTTAAGCTGTCGAATGTGAGTTTTGAACCCTTCGAGCGTTGGCACAATCGGGTCAGATCGAACTGGGAACTCCATGGTGACTCCGTTTTCATTGCCCATATCCTCGTCATCGTCATCTGCTTCGAGGTCATTTTCTTCCGGCCTGTCGTGAGGGGATTTCGATTGAAGTGGGCTTGCACCAGCTCCCTTCTCTTGTTTTGGGGAGGCAAGAGTAGGGATAGGTGGTCCTCCATGGGTTCCTATAAGATCAAGCAAACCTCCAGGGGCCTCACCCTTAGTAAGATCACTTTTGCTTCTGCTTCGTCGCCTTATATGGCTCCAAGGAGTACTTGAGCTTGTCATAGCAGGTGGCGGAACGCCGACCCCTCCTCCACGCCCAACAGTAGCCATTTGTCCAGTCATTGCAAGTATCGCGCCTCCCGTGTGATGCTTATTGCCTTTGTTAAAGCTAGGCTTGCGCTGAGGAACAAGAGAGGTGGTACTCGGTGTAGCCCCGTCAGAAGAGGATGTGGGCGGTTGCTCCGGAGTTAGGCTTCGCTGACTTGAATCCAGCTGATGTTTTCGTTTCGAGCTGCTATTGCTCCTTTTAGGCAACAATCCTCTAGCGTGTTCAAGGAGACTGTTTCTCCTCATAGGCTTATCCTTTTTCTTTTCGCTGATTCGGATCGTGCTAAACCGACCATTCGGGCCAATGATACTCTCAACGTCACATTCACTAGGACCGCGCGTTCCCCAAGTAGCAGCACGAGAAGCAGTGTCGGTACTGTCAGCACGCTTCAAGAAGCGCATTATAGCAGCGTTGGACGTTGTAGGTTGGAACTTTGTAGTACCATCACGGGTATTCCTTATTGAATCCTGCCATGGTCGAGCGCGGAGGAATTGATTTGGTAGTGGCTCAAGTTCCGCATCTGGGATAGTCGTGGGAGCATTATACTCATCGTCATCTACAAACTCGGGGTGGACGCTGGCGGGAGGTGATTCGGGAACACTGGATGATGCAGCGGAAGAGTCATCTTCGTCATCTTCCATGCCACTATCCTCGTCTATAAGTACTCCAGGACCGGGGATGGCGGAGTCGTCAAAGTCTTGATAGGCAAACCTGGAGCTGAAACCGTCTTGTTTGCCTAAGAAAGGGTCTCCGGCACTCTTAGCCCGCCGTTTATTTTTATCGGACTTGTTTTTGCGCCGGGACCGGAAATTCCAAAGCTTGTTGTCATCAGCCTCGCTAGGTGCTTCGCTACGCGTTATCCATTCTGCGACCTCAGCGTTCCTCTCATCTCTTTCCCGTTGCGCGGCTAGTTCCTTTAAGCTTGGAACGTAGACATCTTCTCTTGCAGAGGGGTCCAATCCACCATGTCCGGTATTTGGGTTTCGGGACCAACTGCCATCCTCGAGACGTCTTGCGGGAGGTGGTATGGAAAAAGGTTTCTTGTGATTATTATTGTGATCGTTCTCATCTTCGTCCTCATCATCACTGTCGAAGAAGGTTTCTCGTGCCTCCCTAGCAGGAGACAGGCGCCCGGTATCCATTAAAGATGGTTGATTTGGTGAATAGTTTAGTTGGTCGCCCGCTCTTGATGGGGAATCGCCTCGTGTGAAGCTCGATACCTTCACAATAGGACTAGCCTGGTGGTCCACACCAGACATATTATTCGCCTGGTGCAACTTGCTGACATTATTGGGAGTGATGAGCGTAGGGGGTTGGTGAGAAGACATGGCAGTCATTCGCGACGGCTTGTCACCAGTCATAGACTGAGGGGATACGGCAGTGTGTTCGTTGCCTGGGTATTGCCCACGCTGGTCAACCTGTGGGTTAATTATAGGACTTGGCGTATTCGTTGGTACAGGGCTCAGTAGCTGAGAAGCTCCAGTTCCAACCCCAACATATCTCTTCTGTGGTGTATAGTTATTTCCGCCAGGCGAACTTTTGTCGATATCATGAGGGTTGACCCAGAGCACGTTGCTATCATCCACCACTTCGGCCTTTAAGTGTGGGTCTGCAGAGGCAAAGAAGGGAGCATCAAAGTCTGGTGAGGTCAAGCGTGTGAAGTCACTCAGCCCGTGATCAGTGTGTTCGGTAGGGCTCAAGAAATCTAACTGAGAAGCCGGCGACGTTAGGTCACTGGGGTTTGTAGAGACACCTGGATGCTGATGGTGTTGGTAAGAGCCAGGATGGTTCGTGGAATCAGAGAAATAGTCAGGAGTTGTCTATTTCATTGTCAGCTAACGTCTATCTCTACGTTTACTTTGATTATACCCGGTAGGAGGAGCGTGTTGGTACCTGATGGAGTCCGGATAATTCAGCGTCAGAGAGCTGGTTCAAGAACGGATCATCAAAGTTCTCCTCCCCCAGACCAGGTAGATCTCGATCTATACTCGATAGCTGCTTGGAGGTTTCCATCGACATCCTTTAGATTCTCAGGCGTTATTCCCAAGTATACTAGGTGGAAGTCCCCAACTGGTTGCTGTATTGCGTGCGCTCGATCGCAGCAGGCGTCTCGTTGGTGTGGTCGAGTTCGGCCTGGGGTGATGCGTCGATGGCGAAGGCCACAGCCTTGTCAACCGGTTCGCAAACGTTTTCCAGCCGTGTGAGCGAGCGCAACGAAATGGCAGAGGATGATACAATGCCTCAGAAAGAGAGAGGAAACATGGCCGAGAGAGAAGGAGAAATATGATGAAATGCGATGGTTGAGCGGCCTGTCCGTAGATACGAGGTGCTTTTTCGCGCAACCTCCCGAACAACAAAAGGGCAGTACCAGAAATATCGCTAATCGCGGCTATGCCAACAAAACATAGAGGGGCCGGTGACAGTGAGTCTCTCGCCGTCAGAGTCAGTTGAGAGTGACAGTTGAAGATGTTTGTTGCTGGAGGTACGAAGTATCTGTAGAGAGAAGGCAAGAGAGAGAGGGTTGGGTGCGGATCAAGGCTGGCACGGTACCTCGCACCGCAAAGGCGACGATAAATGGGACTTTCCAGAGAATCCAGTGGTCGAGGCGGGAATGACACAGGCGACTCCACCCAATCTGATTGATCCAGCAGCCGCCTTCAATAACAGAATCTTCGGGCCAATCGATCTCCTTTTTTCGTTTTTGTCTCCCTATTGCTTTGCCTTCTGCCTTCTTTGACAGTTGCTATGAGAATACGGGAGTTGGGCTGGTCGAGCTCGGTGCAGAGGCTATTGGCGAACGGAGGGGAAGATATTCACGATTCAACGGAGAGAATTATCGGGCAGCGCTGGACTGGACCTCGTCAGGCGGGATCGCTCGCTGACAGGCTCCCTTGCGATTTGTCGCTCCTGCTCGTGTCCTGCTTGGCTGAGCCCTTAGTTGCAAGCCATTGCAAGCTAATTATTAATGCTCCTTGTCGGTCCTTGCAGCAGCAAATGCGAAGGAATGGCGCAGCACGCGGCTGATTCGGGGAAAACGCCCAGTGCGCTCTTTGGCCTTTTCATGCAGTCATATCATAAATGCCAGAAGAGCCAGGCCCATTATTCGCCTTACCACCTTTCTTCTTCCACTCTTCTTCTTCTTCGTCCCTGTCTTCTGCTCTGATGCTGTCTACTTTCTGCACCGCAAGAAGTTGACGTTCGATGTTGGACGTCGAAATTAAGACTTGGGAAACCACGGGCCGTCACATGACCCGCAACCTTAGTTTACTTTATTGTCGGCCCTTAACTATATAAGAAAGGGGCCGCGGACGGAGGAAGGAAAAGAGAAGAGAGGATGGCAGGAAGAGGCTCCCGTGTTTGCCTTGACGGTTGAGGGTCATTCGGAAGGGGCATTTAGATCAGATGAAGGATGGAAGACTTCGCATAAGGTGTGTCTTGGTGTGTCTGAGGTCAAGGCGGGCCGGCAACTAAGCCGCTCTTCCCGTCTATCTCCCAAGGCAGATCGAGGCAGATGGAAAGTGGCCGACGATGGTGATAGAGCCATAACTGCGCCACAGGTGTAGGAAAGGGGCGAGGATGTCACAACTGAAAAGCAATCTTGTATACCTCTGGGAGTGGCTTGTGATAACCAGCTAGCTAATTTAATAGGAGATGTAATAGGAGATGTAAGGCATATCAAAAGAAAATAAAGAAATCATTATCTCGTCTTTCCAACTCCGTGGCCATGGCGAACCCTGTCGTCAATTGTACAATTACCAAGTGCCATATCCTATAGACGTGCAATGCTATGCAAAGAAACAGAAACACCATAAGAGAACGCTTCAAGGGTGACTTAAGAAATATCGTGTCGTCAAACTTCGAATATCAGATATGAAATGCGATCTGGAGACATAAGAAATAGAAAGAATGAAAGACAGAAAGAAAGAAAAATTGAATACGAGATCATGAAACACATTGAAACAGTTATTGACGCAATGACATGATAAATGCTGATGACGGGTGGCAATTGGCTTCAGCCTTATCCCGACTTATCCTTGTTCTAGTAATCACCGCTGAAGGTCCTCTCCCTGGATCTCCTTGATCTAGGCGATCGGTTCCCAAGCGGGCTTTTCGGGGAAGGGCTCCTCCCGCACCCGTTAGGCGGAGTGGCAGATGCGGCTCGTAGTCGCGCATCTTCTGCATCGTCAATCACTCCAGGCGCCTCTGGCTTTTTCTTGAACATCTCAGCCCGTCTGGCCAAGACGGAAGGAGAGTCACTGTATAAGATAACTCCCCGGAGGTACGTGCAGGGAGACGCCTTCTCATGGTCGTCTTCGGACAGGAAGTCTTCATGCACAGCTCCGCGGAAGATACGAGGAAGCATTCGGAGAAGAGGGCGGCGGAACTTCTTTGGTGTCAGCGGCGGCTCAACTGAGCCTTCGCCCCCTGGCAGTGGTGCATTTGACTCATAGTCGAACTCTTCCCATTCTTCGTTCACAGTCTGCTCATCCTCGGCTGACGGCATAGTGGCTGTGATTAACTCTCGTTCAACGCGAGCCAATCGCCATGTTTCTGCTGCGAGCTTGACGATCTTTCGGACATTCGTCAACAGGGCGTCGAGGTGAGTTGGATCGGTGAAATGGCGGATATGGTCAACGATCTCGTCAACGATGACAGCAGCAACGACATTGATGGCCTGCTTGGCGTCGGAGGTGGTGTAAGCTGCCTTAAGTGTCTGCTGTCTCCAGAAGGCTTCGCGCCGGACGGACTTGCGACGAATGTCGATTGAAAGCATCTGGAAAAAGGTGTCTGCCTTATCATATCGTCTTCCCAAAGTAAACAAGAAAGGCTGGAAGATCCGATAGGTCAGGGTCTTGGAGATAACGTGCTGCACATAGGCAGCGCGAAGCTCTCGAGATGCTGGGGTATTGTCCAAAAATTGCGGGATATCAGATGGGATCTTGGCCAGAATATCTGGCGGCGGCTCAATAGGGAGGTAGGTGAAGTATGTCTTGGATACCTCAATGATAAGCCGCGACAATTCGGCAAAGGACTCAATGCTAGATCAAGAAAGGAAGAATGAATTAGATCATGTAACCTGAAAAAGATGTTGATTATTGTGCAAACGACATATTAAAAGAAAAATAACGAGTGTAAAATAAACATGCAGCGACTTTTCGTCTGGCCCACCTCATGCTACTGAAGCCTGCCATCTACATCAACGACATAAAAAGGGAATTCGTGGGCAAAGGCAATACAATCATATCTCATATACACCGAAACGACTGACTTACAAGAACGAGTCCCCCTTCATCTTCATGTCTGTCGCTTCTCCAAGACTATGTAGGGTTTTCTTCAATCTCTCTCGGTCCTTGTTCAGGTTATTATGGGTCTGGCGCATCTCCTCTACTATGCTCTGGAGTCTTTCCTCCTTCGCCAGACCTTCTCGTTCGAGCACCTCCTTCTCCTCGTTGCTGAGCTTCAGTTCTTCGGTCTTCTCGCTAAGCTGGGCTTCGTAACCTTCGCGAGCTTTCTGCCAGGTCTCCTCTTGGCTGCGGTGTTCGAGGACCATGTTGGCCAAACGCTCCTTGATTTCCTTGACACTATTGGTTTGGATTTCCAATGCGTCTCTCAAGGAGGCAATCTCCTCCTCATGGTGACGCTTGGTCTCTTCAAGGTCCTTTCGAGTAAGTTCAAGCTCGTTTTGCCTCGACTCGCATTCTTGTTGTTTGGCTTCAAGTTCGCTCTTAGTGTTTGCCAGCTCTTCTTTGAGGGCCTCGAGCTCCGAGAATTTCTCCGCCAGCTCAGCTTTCTTCCCTTCCAGCTCTTCCTGGGTAACTCTAAGCTCTTCCATAGTCGACTTGAGCGCCGCCTCGTTGGCATCCAGTTCTTCTTGCTTGGCAGCAAGCTGGCCCAGAAGCTCGTCCTCACGAGCCTTGAGATGTTCGGCAGCAAGCCTGTCGTCTTCGTTCTTGATTTCCTGGAAGAGATCTTCTAGTCTTTCCTTCTGCTCAGCAAGTGCTTTTTCTTCTGACTTCTCGGCCTCCATTCTGAGCCTGATAATTTCACGCTCATGTGCTTCACGGGCTGCTTCGATCTCTTTCTGGATTTGATCAACTTCGCGCTCCAGTTCGTCTCGGGCACGCAGCAGCTCATCCCTTGCCTTTTGAGTCTCAACCAGGGTATCCTCTGTATTTCTGTTTCTCTCTTGCAGATCGCTGAGTTCAACTCCAAGGGCGCCTATCTTACCCTTCAATTTTGAGCATTCCTCTGCATGTTCGTTGGCAACCTTTCTCATCTGGTTCTGCAACGCTTCAATATAGTATTCTTTGTGGAGGAGTGCCTGTTCATGCTGGGCCTCGATCTGCTTGTTTTCTGCTTCCCGGGCAGACAATTGGCTCTGTGCCTCACGATAGCTGACAACAAGCTTGTTAAGATCGGGGATAACGTTCTGTATGCGGTGCAAAAGATTGACCGTATCAGCAAGATCTCGTTCACCGTTCAAGTGCGGTTTTCCATTCTCGGTAGGCTGAGACATTGACTCCCGAGCAGAACGGTATTGAGAAGTGTTTCCGAAATAGTAGTCATATTGGCTTCTCGATGATCGACTGGGCCTCCTTCCTTGCTGCTGGCCGAAAGAAGTTGCATAGTTGGGCTGTGGAGAAGGGTGCATGACAGGTGAGTACTGGGGAGTAGCCACATTTGCTGGCGTCTGTTCCATGACCGGGCTGCTGGGGTAGTTGGAGTTTTGCTGGTATAGATGGGCGTAGGGATAGGGATAGGCGAAGTGTGGTGCTGCTGCAGGTATTGGCTGCGGCTGGTGGGTGTATTCATAAGAAGGCCCTGGGGGAGAAGCAGATTTTGTCCTCGCTTCTGATACAGAAGGTGAAGGCAATGGGACGTCTGAGGGTGAATAAGCTCCGTTCGATACTGCCCTGGTGGTTGGTGTTTTGGCAGATCCGTAGGCAGTTTGGTAGTCACTGTCAGTTACATCATACTGAGACCGAGGTGAAGCCGATCGACCTTTATGTGAAGTATTGGTGGTGAGTGTAGGGACTACTTCTTCGGCTTCTTGGAATTCATCCCCTGCAACCGTGCTGGTGGCCTTTCTTCCAAGCTTGCTTTGACTGCCTGATGAGGAGAGCTTTGGAGATGGGAAAGCTTGGCTCAAGCTCAAGTTTGATGGTGTAGAAGTAATAGACCTTGGCAGCGGAGGGAGGCTCTGGATGATTGAAGGAGGTTTGGATGGGCTTTTCGAGTGAGAAGACTGGGCTTGCGAGGGAGCTGGAGATGGAGAAGGTGATTTTTGTGTAATAGGAGCCTCAATGACAGTTTCTTGCTCTTCTTGCTCTTGTTCATCCCACGCTCTTTCATCTTCTTTCACTGGCTCAGTGACTTGTTCAGGTTGTTTGTCTTCTTCTGGCTGAGCCTGTTCCGGTAGTGGGCCGGCATCTGAAACCACTTCTTCCTCCGGCTTTACCTCCTGCTCTAGTATTGCTTCTTCAAATTTGTCTTCGTCTAGCTCTGCCTCCGGTTCAAGTGTTGCCTCTTCGAACTTCTCCTCAGCTTCTGGTTCGGTCACTTGAGGCGTTGGTTCTTCGAGCGTAGTATCTTCGGGGCTTACTTGCTCAACAGGAACAGTCTCCTCAACAGGAACAATCTCTTCAGCCGGTTGAGGTTCGTCGAGCTTTGGCTCCTCGACTACATCTGGTTGGTCTTCAGCCTTTGGTACTTCCTCGGCAACCTGTTCTTCCACTTGAGGTACTTCATCTATCTTAACTTCGCCTTCGGCTTTAAGCTCATCTTCAGGAATTGGAGTGTCCTCAGTGGCTGGTGTTTCTTCGGCCAATGGTGTGTCTTCGACAAGTGGTGCTTCCTCAGTGGCTGGTGTTTCTTCGGGCGATGGTGTGACCTCGACAAGCGGTGCTTCCTCAGTGGCAGGTGTTTCTTCGGTCAGTGGCGTGTCCTCGACAAGAGGTGTTTCCTCAGCTGAAACTAGTGGAATTTCCTCAGCGGGAGGTGCATCTTCAACCTGAGCAGCTTCTTCTGTTGAAGGTACTTCCTCAACCAGGGGTATATCATCGGCTAATGGTGATTCTTCAACTGCAGGCTCATCTTCAACCTTGGGTTCCTCAGCCGTCACCTCCTCGACCTTAGCCTCCTCTTCAAGCTTGGGCTCTTCAGAGCTTGGTTCCTTTTCGACATTTGGTTCTTCAGCTTTAGGTTCCTCCTCGACCTTTGGCTCTTCGGGTATTACCTCTGCCTCCGGTTTCGGTTCTTCCTCCAGCTTTGAGCCTTCAACAGGCTGTTCTGCCTCATCAGGCCTCGAGGCTTCCTCAGGTTTCTCGACCGGCTCTTCGGTTTGTGCCTGAGCTTGTTCCGGTTCTACCGGTGTGCTTTGATCATCATCTTCAGGCTGTTGACCTTGCTGCTCGGTCTGAACCTTCTCTTCCTCCTCTTCCTGTTTTTGTTTTTGTTGCTTTTTCGATGCTTTTCCCTTGCCACCCTTGGCCTTGGTATCTTTGTCTTTGTTCTTTGCCCCCTTCTTAGCCATTGTTACAAAGCACTACTTATGGACTGGTTTCGTAGAGTTTGTGCAACTTTCGTTCTGACTGTTCACCGAGATTCTAACGTTCTCGCGATATGCAAAGAAGTGCAGAATCTGACAAAGACGTTGGGATAATTGCTTTCAGCGACGGGAACTTTTTTCCTAGTGCTTCAATGGTATCCTTGAAGCAGGCGAAGTCGACAATGTAAAGAGTATAAAGGACCCTGGGCAAAATATATGAAAATGAAACTCCGGTTTCGGCCGTCAATGAGAAAATTCGTTGATAGAAGTCGTAATGAGAATAATGCCGTGAGATGTAGTGGATATTCCGAAAGACGATAATCGCAAAGAGAGGTAGAGAAAGGATGCGAATATTAAGGGTTAAAAGAAGGATAAAAGTACAGAAAAGAGCAATAAGACAGGAACGCTGGTGTCGTGAAATGCAAAAAATCAAAGCGTCGTGGATGCAAAGTGAATGAGAATATTTCTGGGGGAGGAAATATTCTCAGGCGGAAATCGACCAAGTAATAACCTGCTCGAGGAGGGCACAGTCCCAGCAGCTAATACTTCACCGAACCGGTGACTCAAGGGTATCGGCTGGGAAACAAGAGAGCCAGCCAAAATTTAGTGCGCGCAATGCATCGGACTGCACCCACGTCAAGGGGTGATCCAGCAACAATTCACTCCAGACCCAGGATGAAGGCGACGAGAAGCCAATGGCGGCGGTCCCCCTGGCAAAATTGGGCACCAAATATCACTTTACAAAACCTATTTTTCTGTACGACTTCTGCCCACCGTAACTCTTCATGCATTAGTCGGGTAGCGATGTGGATGCAGGCGGTCGCAACAGCAGGGAGTCGTTACATAGTAACAACCGTTGCCCGGAGCCCCGTTCAGACTACTGGAAGGAATGCCAACACGACGAGAGCAGGCTATCCCTCCCTCTGACTGGCCATTCAGCGTGTGAGAGTCAAGGGATAGATGCGTTTCAAAGCAGTCAACTGCAGCAGCATCGAAGCCCAAACGACAACAAACCGCCTGTCGCCCTGCCAATTGTGCGTGCAGCAGCTCCATCTCGACTCCCGCCTCGTTTTTTTCACGCCCACGAACGCCAATCAGGCCCGCGAGGCGACGACGGGAGACTCCCAGCCTCCCCGTTCTGCATCTTCCGCCATCTTCCTCGTTGTCTTCGCCGAGGCGGCTTTGCAAAGTAAGAAACGGAGTAGAGTCTTGTACCTTCTTGTCTCTTCGTCTGTCGCTTTTGTTGCTTTTGATGTTGAAGTCGAAAAAAGCAAAAGACGAAAGTTTTTCTTGGCGTTAGGCTTAGTAATCATTTAATTATGGATAGTCACGTGTTACTATCTCAACCTCATCCGAGAGAAACGCAGCTTCAAGCAGCAAAAAGGACTTGGAACAGACGCATTTCCGCGACACCGTCGACCAGGCCTTGCTCTCGCTCCAATTGAAAGCGTCAGACATGTTTCTTGCCAGGAGAGCTGCCGCCCCGGCGAGGCGTGCCCTGGTTCAGCGTCAGCCCCGCCGTTTCGACTCGCACTCTGCACACCATGAACCTGTCAATGAACACTTCGGCGTACGTCTTGCTCCCCCCTTCTTCCATCCCTGGCTGCCATGATAGCTATCTCGGCCCAAAGAATGAGAATAATCCAAGGCGCGGGGAGCATGTAGACGCTGCCCCGGCAGCTATGTGGCGGATGAGAGTTTCAATTGGCCGGTCTTCTATAAACATGATCGAAAATACATGCCCTACTAACACTTCATGCCTGATACTATACAGCGCGGCTTCTACATCTCTGTCGCCTCGATCCCCATCGGTCTGGCACTGTACAAGTTCTCCACGTCTGATGCCAGCTCAAAGCCATGGTTAACCCGCGTTATCGAGACGTTCACTCCGAGCGAAGCTGTCTTGGAACGAAACAACGCTCTCCACACCCGGGCAATTGAAGAAGCAGCTGCAGACCGCCATCTGTTCCACAGTCAGAATCCTCCACTGACTATTGACATGTCTTTCCCCGAGTACGTTGCCTTGCATATCCTTACGGCTCTGCAAGCCTATCTTCCGTCAAAAACAACATGCTGCGTTATAACGTCATTTATCCCGATTGAATTTCTCGGGCGATTATCTGCACGTCACTAACCTATCCTTCTTTTTTCTGCTGTTCCAGATTATTTAACACTGGCTCTCCCATAAACATGTCCCCTGGTAACTCGTCCGGAGACCTCTCCGCCGTCGTGGCTCACTACGAAAAACGTCAAGCAGACATGGAAAAGGCAAGATTAGGACGCATGAAGGACGGAAAGGTTCAGTCTCTGTACGAAGATGGAAGATATTTTTAGATTATATTATGTGTTGTGTTCTCCCTTCTTAGATCCAGCAATTTTTTACCACTCAGAGCGTGGTGACCATGACTCACTGTACATATGACAAACATCGGTTTCTTTTGTCTCTTCTTTTGAGCACTGGATGCGCCCGGCTGTATTCAAAATTTCATACCCGAGGCGCTGGTTGTTCCATTGGTCATCCAGGGAAGACACGTACTTTGTACAGCAATACCCTGCACTTCCACATGCCAAATGTAAAAAAGAAATAAATAAAATTAATTGACACCATCACAAGTACTTTAGAAACCAGATACACCAGATACACTCCCCGCTCGAAGCCCAAGATATGCTTTTCAGTATTTTTTTGGCTTTATTCTGCAAGCCATTCAAGTCAACCTATTGGTAGCTCAGGGAGGATCTCCAGAACCGTCCTAGTTACTCCCGCGTCGGAGATCACTAACTTAGTTAAGGCCTTGAACTCATCACTGCTTCCCACGTCCCTAAGAGTGCTTAGAAACTCGCTAACCCCTCCGCCAACACCAAAGTAGACTTTCTTCGCTGATATGAGCGCTCGAACTGGAGGATCCCCTGTATGATTCTTTGTTCTGTCGTGCGATAGCGCCCTGCGCATTAATGACGCAAGTGTTTCTGTAAATGGGAGTAATGAAGGCGGAGAATATATAGTTTCACTGGCTAGGATAAGTGTCCTGCGCCCTGCTGTAGTCTGCTGGCTGTCTGTCATCGCCTCGTCTTTCATGTTGTGCTGCTTGCCCAGACACAGGTCGACAAACTCAGGGGACCAACCCCCAGATATGAACGAAAGTTTGATTCCATGATCCGAAAGATCCTGAACAAAGTCTTCCAGAAGGCTTCTATCAATTTCCAGCAAACGATCAACAGCAGGATTAGCCTGGATATTAGTTCCTTCCGGTGGGCTCCTTCGAGTAATATACCAGGTCAGTAGCAGGTTCGGTAAAGTAGCCAACTTCAAGACTGTAGCATTATAATCAGCAAGTATGAAGTGTACTTTTCGGCGCTTTTCCTTTCCCTGGACTAAGAAGCACCGAAGTAGCGATAGAGAAGGCATCCCAGTTCCGGCTCCAAGCTGTTGATATTAGTACCAGGAACATTTGGACCGAGGGCTTTTATAGAAGCCACGCAAAGCAAGCTTCATCGCATATCTTACCTCTATTATATTGAGCTCATCTTGGTCATCCAAGTGTGTAAACCCTTCTAGGCCGTGAGATACGAGAGCGGCCAAATCTAAGGCACATTCCCACGTTTTAAATCCTCCTTCATATACAGTTGGTTTAATGTCATCCTTTTGTAAACCAGCCAGTAAATCTTCACCCTCGTTCAGCATATCCCGTTCAGCCATTAGTTGAACGCGGATATCCATTAACTGTCGGCGCGCAACTAAAAATGGCTCCTCCAATTTTGGTCCTATTAATTGGGTATTGAACTCCAACTGTGACGGTAGAGAAGCAAGCTATAGAAAAGAATTAGTAATGGGTTGACCAAATTTTGTTGGTATAGCCGTGGACAGAAAATAAATTAGATTAGGGCTTTTGCAGCAAACTGAATACGGTAGAACCAGGTATCGTTACAGTATATTGAAGTCTTCCATTATTCTTTCTCACTTCCCTAGTAGCATCCTAAGGCACCTCTTACTGGGTATAAGAATGATACTTACCATATCCTCAAGGTTAAGCACCTCTGCATTATCGAATATCAGATCACTTTTGTTTTCTTGAACACTCGGAACTCCTTGGTCAGTGTCAGATATGTTCTCTAAATCTTCCACATCGTCACCTCCAAAGCCAAAAGTAAAAGTTGACGCCATCGTGTAAATAATCTTAAATTAACCCTCTATCAAATATTTTAGAGCTCCATTCCCAAGATGTGTTATCATGATTGACAATATATTTCAATTTCTCGTAGGTACTAATTTATATGCGTCACGTGAAATTTTAGCCTGAACCTAGACCTGATTTGGATATATATCTTGCCGCCTTAGAGTTTGCTGACTCATTTCTATTTACTAGCTGAAAATTAATGCCGCTATAAGACTGCTTATCAATGCAAATGAGTAGCAGACGGCTGTGATTCCTTGGACAGCATAACTATATTGGCCCGAGACGCTTAAAACAGGCTTCTGAGCTGAAGAGGCAGAATATTTAGCAACCATTGAAAGGTTCCTTAGAAGGATATAGGACTTCATCGGCGCCTCAATCTTACAGAGGAGAGTTGATGCCAAGAATTACATAAGGAGCTATTTCATGATTATTAATATACTTCCCGAAAGTCTAACGTTCACGCTTTATCGCGACTTTCAACTTTTCTCTGTTTTGGCAACAAACACATCACTTAAGTCCACCTTATGAGACGTGTATGATACATATATTTCATATTGCCTTCGCTGCCAGGCAAGGCGTACTTCGTGTGCCCATCGCCAACCGATAGATCTAATATAAAAGGCAAAACCGAATGCCAATGCTGCATCAGCTCGCCTAAGATGAACGGGGGAGACCCAAGACGCAATGAACTGACCGCACTGACTGGGATAGCTAGTTAAATTTCATGTCTGGGATAGCAAGGTATCAATTTATACAGAGAGAGCAACGGCAGTTATACCAAATAAAACAATAACGCCGGAGTCCTCCTTGGTGCTGGGAGATTTCAGGACTGATATCCAAGAATACCCCCTACCTCAGAGAATACTCACGCTTCATATACTACCAGGGCAAAATTCGGTTGTAAGGGACAACATTATCCTTCGTCATCTTCCCATCTTATTCGACTGGAATTCCCACTTTCTGCCGACCTACAGTCTGTCACTGCTTTTGTTCTTATCTCAGAGTGGGAAGTGTCTATGCTACACGCATTCATCCAAAAACAACTGAGGCCCCAATATATCGAGATCGATATCTTGATTCTCAGCCATCAATCTTCTTTCATATCTATATGTCGGATGCAGACGCGCTGTATCTCTACTTGAATATATTATGCCACGTTACTGGGTCCGCACATACAATGGAGCAGAGAGTCAGACAGGCATTGTTGATTGACGCATTATCGTTACTCCTATCCAGAGACACCACATCGATAGCTTGGTTAGCCCTTTTCCTCGACTATTTAGCCAAGGGCGCATTTGATCACAATAATAGGTGTTCCATCCTTGGCCGCTATGATTTAATGCTTGGTGGCCGTAGAGTCGGCGGTGAGATGAGAATGATGGCCATAAAAACGCATTCAACAGTACCGAATTCGATAACTGGACCGAATGCGGGGGAATTTATAGTCATGACTGGCGAAGGCCGCCAGAAGCGGTAGCCCAGTAAAGATGACATGGACGGGACACTAATGGGCAAAGCTTAGGGAGATGTGTGATATTGCTATAAACCATGACCATGGTTTAAGACTTCTGTAGCCGGTTAGAATCGTTACGAGCACGCCGAGCCGCGTTGGTAGCCACTACATCAGCTGTCCAACTATTGAAGCAAAGACGAAAGCTTACACAGTTAACAACCGCGGTAGCATATACCATCAAGAGATCATGGGTAGAAAATAACTAACTCTCAAGTACAGCTTTTGCAGCATACTTGACTGTCTGATTTACGGGCCGCCACTACCATCTCCAACATTCAGCTCTTCAAACAAGCGTATGGACAAGAATAGCCATGAAGTTGCTCCCATCACTCTACCAGGACATTCCCTTATACTAAACAACTTCGCATGACAGAACTATTTTATTACATGCATAGGACAGTGACAAGACATCCTCGGGATTTGGGCTGAATGTTGCATAGAGCGACCTTGTTTTATCAGCCACGCAGCTATACTCGGGTACAGCGCCACTCATTTCCGCGGAGGCATAAAGAAATCATCCGAGGAGGTCGAGGTACGCATAATAGCTCCTCGAGTACATGGTTCCTCGAAGTACAGAGAACGGCCGGGTCAAACGGGATTTGCAGCCTTGTCCAGTGTGCAGGGAGGTTCTCCGTATTGATACGGGGCTATGGCTCTAAACAGGGGACTCGGCAGGGTACGAATGGTTTCTCGGGACAAGCAACCAGCTAAACCGATTGGTAGAAGATTTTATGCGAGATTTTGAGGGTGAGATCGTATGGTGATATCCCTACATACATATCTCGGTAGGATGGTCATCGGTAGGGTATCAAGCTAATTTGAGCAGTCATCTCCATGTCTTCAAAGTACTTGGTTGCAACGACATGTATCATCCTTTCACATTACAACCTCGGGCCAGTGTAAGCCCACCATCCATGGTTGGTATACATTGATGAAGCATGAAACCTGCCAGGGCCCTCCTGCGAGAAACCCCCCCACGACCCTCGGCGCTAAAACATGTCAAAAGCGAATGTCTTCTTTTTCGTGCCTTGCAGTGATCTTATCCAGCAAGTCAGGCCGTCAGACAGAGGTATCACATCTCCAGTATCACATCCCACGAATAGTCAGAGGTTCGGTTCGAGAATGTTTCGTCTTCAGGGGGAGCTGAGCTTGGCGGCTGATCACATCCACATCTCGATCGCGGCTCCAACAGTGGACGACTAAAGAGATACCAAGGCGAAGGCCGTTTATCCGTCCGTCCTCCACGGCCGAAATGCAGTATTTCCTGTCTGCGCTCATAAGCAAGGCTATGCCTGCAATTTTGCTCGGTCTCTCCCACCATTTTTCCCCTGCTCGACCGACAAAACAAGCTTGTTAGAGGGTTACATCCCGTTTCTGGCCTGTTTGTCTTCTCCTTGTGGAGAACAGGTCGAACAGGCCTTTTCCCAGTTGAACGGGCATCATCTCGCATCCAAAATGCATAGATACATATATCTATTCCACCCTGATGGCCTATTATAATATATTTATACCATGCAAAGCGGTCATTACCCCACGATCTAATGCGGGAGCTATGGCATTGGAGTACATCCCCTGGCTATAACCGGCCTTGCCTCCCGAGATATACGACCCTCCATGGTATATGGATATCAATCACTTCGTTTTTTGCCCTCATCCTAACTCCTCGTGAGAGCTGATCGGCATGTATCAGCGAGCACGGAGACGCTCTTGGCCGGAAACATGCGGCGCAGCACACCCCCCTTGCGATGGAGGCCTTCCAGTGCGCCTGTGAAGAGATGCCTGATCAACATGTCATTCAAGCATCCCCCCAGTCCTAGAAAAGGGGAGAAGAACCAAACATTGAGAAGCTCTATGCATTGAATCTATCGAGCGAGAGAAATTTCAACCTATATAAATCACAGGTGCCTTTCCTCTAGAATATAACAATAATGAGTCCTCTCGTATTGACAGGGCATTGGATCTTCTTAGCCCAGTTCTTACTAGTTTCTTTATTTTGAGGTTCTCTTGATATCCCCATCATGCACGGCCTTCTCCTTGCCGCCGGGCTTCTTAGCCTGCCACTCCGTGTACTCGCACACCCCCAGCCAAGCACAAGCCTCACTAGCCAAGGTGTAGACTTGAATGCCTACCGCATGGCTGACAGGTCCAGCTACATGAGTTCAGATGAGATGAAGCTCGAACAGCCCAGCATTTCCTCTCTCAGTGGCGGTAACTATGTGGAAACTGCTACAGAAGTTGTCAAGCGCATGATGCCTGGCGTGACCTTCCGCATGGTTGATGATCACTACGTCGGTGAATCTGGAATTAGCCATGTATACTTCCGCCAGACCATGCATGGCATGGATATCGACAACTCTGACTTTAACGTCAACGTAAGTTTAACCAAGCTCTACAATCATTTATCTCAAACCAATGCGGCTCATCAGCCAAAAATAGATTGGCAAAGACGGAAAAGTGCTTTCCTTTGGAAACTCCTTCTACACCAACCCTACACCCGATAAGGCTCCAGTCGAGAAGCGTGACTTCTCCGATCCTATGAAGGCTCTCCATGGCGCCCGCAAGGCCCTTAACCTGCCTATCAATGCCGATAAAGCGACGATAAAGTCTATGAATGAGCATGAAGTTATGTTTATGGGAACTTCTGGAGCCCTTTCCGACCCACAGGGCAAGCTTTGTTATATGGCCAAAGAAGATGGAACCCTGGCCCTGACCTGGAGAGTGGAGACTGACATGGGTGACAACTGGCTTCTATCCTATGTTGATGCCAAAGACACTGACAAAGTCCACAACGTTGTTGACTACGTCTCGCATGCAACTTACCAAGTCTAGTATGCTTCTCTCCCGATCTTTCAACACACGGTTTGGATTGAGAATTTCTAGCTCCAAACAACGAAAAAAAATTAATAGAGGCTAACTATATTTGTCTGGTAGCCCCTGGCCAGTCCCTGATCCAACTGAAGGGAAACGCGCGGTTCTTCAGAACCCATGGAATCTGAAGGCCTCACCATTCACATGGATCAGTGACGGAAAGAACAATTACTCCACAACTAGGGGTAACAACGCAATTGCACAGGCTAACTTTGATGGTGGATCGGATTACCTCAATAACTACAGGCCAAACAACAAGAACCTCAAATTTGAATATCCATATGCGCCAAACATGAGCCCTCCAAAGTCATATATTGATGCGTCAGTTACCCAGCTATTCTACTCTGCCAACATGGTACATGACCTATACTATATGCTTGGCTTTACCGAGAAGGCTGGTAACTTCCAAGTCAACAACCGCAACCAGGGTGGTAAGGGCGGTGATTTTGTCATTCTCAATGCGCAGGATGGCTCTGGTACTAACAATGCCAATTTCGCTACTCCACCCGATGGCCAGCCTGGACGTATGCGAGTGTATATTTGGACCAAGGCCAAACCAGCTCGCGACTCCTCTTTCGAAGCCGGTACCGTTATCCACGAGTACACCCACGGCCGTACGTACAATCTCTCTCTCTAACTACTCGCATATCAACCTCCCTCGCCCGTTTGATTTGAGCTAATTTCGTCCTATCTAGTTTCTAACCGCCTCTGTGGTGGCCCTGCCAATTCAGCCTGCTTGAACGGCATGGAGTCCGGCGGCATGGGTGAAGGATGGGGTGACTTCTTCGCAACCGCCATCCGCCTCAAGCCAAACGATAACCGCAACGCAAACTACGTCCATGGCGAATGGGTCAACAACAGCCCCAGGGGTAACAGAATGTTCCCATATTCCACCAGCCTTCAGACCAACCCATTGGTCTACACATCCTGTAACAAATATAACGAAGTGCACGCTATCGGAACCGTATGGTGCTCTATTCTCTACGAGGTGCTATGGAACTTGATCGATAAGCACGGCAAGAATGACGGACCCACGCCCGTGTTCGAAAACGGTGTCCCCAAGGATGGTAAATACCTTGCCATGAAGCTTGTTCTCGATGGAATGGCAATGTACGTTGATCCCTCCCTGCATTATCTTCTCTATAGGTAAAACTAATGCACAAAAAACACAGTCAACCATGCAAACCAACTTTCGTGCAGGCTCGCAACGCCATTCTCGATGCTGATATGAACCTCACCAAGGGTGCTAACAAGTGTGAGCTGTGGAAGGCCTTTGCTAAGCGTGGATTGGGCACTGGTGCCAAGTACGACCCTAAGAACCGAACTGGCAGCAAGGCTGTTCCCAAGGAGTGTCAGTAGAGTTAAGGGGAACTTCGAGGTCTTTGAGAGGCCATGGCGTTATGCCTGTACATAGTTATACCATCGAATATACCACTTTGCCTTGTTCTTCAATTACTGTCGTGTATTGCTCCCTGGGTACGTATCCGTGGACTACTTATTAAGGTGTCAGGGGCTAAATGCCGACAGCCGCAATCCCGAAATCGACCTGTTTAATGCATTCCACAGTCTCACAAGGTACGTACCATCATCGATAGGAAATAGGTTCTACGATTGCTCAAGTACCTATGTAGCTAAGCAGCTTAATCTTAATAGTCTTCTTTAAAGCGAGTCTCTTGCACCGAGCTCAACATCAGCTGAAATACGAAAATGGGCCAGTCACACTCGACCAAGCCGGAGTTAACTATGGAACTAGAAATCCCGTACCTGATTGATGGATTCTCCCGGATACACTGCATAACATTCACCTCATAAGTGCTACAATCATGCATGCTTTTCGAGAACACAAGTGCACGGCGTACCTTGGTGTTACGAGGAACAACGCAGGATCCGACAGTGGTGCAGCATTAACTAAAAAGGAGCAACGAAATAGTTATCGGGAGAAAAACACAAGGGCCAAACAGCCCTCGAGCGTCATGACATGTTCTATTATTGTTTTCTTTCTTTTCTTTCTTCTATTTCACTAGCAGTATGGATAAGAAAAGGGCATCGTGCATTGGAATGAAAGAAGTTTTGGGCATGCATGGATGGATGGTATCTAATATTCTCCTCTAAACGGTGGAGATGAACCGTATCCTAGCCGGTGTCTCTGTATATGATGAACGTATATATAGCGTGGGTCTCGTAAACAACCATGAAAAAACGGGGCAAAAAGGTAAAAATGGGGGAGCAAAGATTATGCCGAAAAGGGTCATAGGTCAGCTGAATTAAGCACCGTTGGTACTATTGCCGTTTGTTCCGTTTCCATTGTTGATCTTTGGAGCGACGAGAGCCTTCTCGAGAGCCTGGAGGACATCGGCCTTGAGGTCCTCGCCGTCTTCAATACCGCAGCTGAGACGGATCAGGTCGTCGTATACACCTGCGATCTCACGCTGTTCCTTGGGAATGCCGGCGTGGGTCATGGAGCCGGGGACCTCGACGAGAGACTCGACGCCACCGAGGGACTCGGCAAGGACGAAGAGCTGGGTGGACTGGCAGAAGCGTTCGGCAGCTTCGCGGCCGCCCTTGATGCGGAAGCTGAGCATGCCACCGCCCATGCCGTTGCGGTGCTGCTTGATGGCGATCTTGCGGTGTGGGTGGGAGTCGATGCCGGGGTAGTTCACGGCCTGGACGTGAGGGGAGGCCTCGAGGGCATGGGCGATCAGGGTTGCGTTAGTGGTGGCTTCTCTGGCGCGGAGATGGAGGGTCTTGAGACCGCGGTGGGCGAGCCAGCAGTCAAAGGCGGAGGGGACGGCGCCAATGGCATTTTGGAGGAAGGTGAGTCTAGTCTTGATCTCATCGGAGTTGAAAGCTGCAACGCCCATGAGGACATCCTGGAAAGCAGAACATAGTTAGCACAATTCTTCTCCGTTTGGGTGATTTCAAGTGGTGACGTACAGAGTGGCCGTTGATGTATTTGGTGACGGAGTGGATGACGATATCTGCTCCGTGGTCGAGAGGGTTCTGGATGTAGGGACTCAAGAAGGTGTTGTCCACCACAACCTGGATGCCGTGCTGGTGAGCAATGGTAGCGACAGCGCGGATATCAACGAGGCCTAGGGTCGGGTTGGACGGGGACTCGATCCAGATGAGCCTGGTCTCGTTGGGACGGATCAGCTTGGCCACGTCGGTCTCGATGGTGGGCGTGAAGGTGACCTCGACGCCGTGGGCGGCAGCGACCTTGGTGAAGTATCTGTGGGTGCCACCGTAGACGTCCGAGATGGAGACGACGTGAGAGCCGCCGGCGAGCGACTGGAGGATGTTGGCGGTGGTGGCAGAGCCGGAGGAGAAGGCGAGCGCATAGCGGGCGTTCTCAAGCCCCGCAACGGCTGCCTCGAAGTTGTCTCTGCGCCATTGTCAGCTCAGCTCTTCAGCTCATCAATTCTCGGTCTTCCTCTGGCAAGCAGCGTAGAGTGTAAGAGTATTAGACGGACCTGTTGGGGTTGGAGCTTCTGGTGTACTCGTAGTCGCCGATGGGCTTTCCCAGGCTGTGCTGTATGAAGGTGGTCGACAGGGAGATCTGTACGGCCGGTCAGCACCTGCGCATTGGATATAAGACGACAGCAACAGCAACAGCAACAGAGAGAGACGTACAGGAGCAATGACGGCGCCAGTGGTCGGTTCGATGGGTGCGCCGGTGTGGACGGCTCTGGTGCCAAAGCGATGGACGGGCGAGGGCGCTCTGGGAGGCGTCTCGATGGTCTCCTTCTGCTCCAGTCGGGCGGGCAGGATGCTCGAGGGGACGACGGTGGTGGCCATCTTCTTCTTCTCTTCTTCTTCTTATTCTATATACTGACAATGGATGATATTTGGTAGGTAGCGGATTGGTGAAGATGGTGGATTGTATTTGGTACTTGCAAGGAGTAGGATAGCCGACGGTTTATATACAAGTTGATTAAAAATAAGAACGAAAAATTCAGAAAAAGCCCGATCCACGGATAGAAAACTCTTTGCTTTTGATATCCACAGTCTCTCACATCGTAACCTGGGTTGGATTTCTATTTTCTCCAGCCAGTCGTATTCCTGCTGGTCCATCAGGCAAGAAGTAACAGGGTCGGTTCCATCGCAGACTCTTTGCTTCTTCTTCTCCTTCTTCTTAATAATAACAGCTGGATTTTCGGAGCCACAGTCCAGTCCGTCCGACCTGAAGCATCCTTCGAAGCAAGCGAGGAAGTAAATAAATGAGCCAAAAGACAGCTAAGATTCCGACATCGACAGCCGCTCAGGGCGGATTTCTAATCGGCCGCTCTCTATCGTCATCGCTGCCACCGCGGGGCAAGAAGCAACGAGCAGCAAAGGCGCATCACGGGCAGCTCTTAGCGCACACTTGGCAGGCCTTGTTGCAGGCGGGGAGAGACATAAGTAATGTAGGTTGATGGGTATGGAGGTTGATGTGTGTGTGGTCGAGGTTTCCGATAGGCTGCGTCCAGGGATCTTGATGCGCACAAAGTCGGCCTGAGTTGTGCGACGCGGGCGGCGAGGGCGGCCAATCCATGCTCTTCAAGACCGAGCCGAGAGAGTGACTGGGGGAAGACGCAGGTCGGGCGAGGGGAAGCTGACACCGCATGTTTCCATCACATAGTTATCCAATATCCATCTCATTAGCTGAGCCAGCTAAGTCGGCAGGTAAACTAGCTGAAGGGCGTCTGGGAGTCACCGGATCACGACCACCAGGCGACCAGGCCGAGACCAGCAACTTGCATCGAGCCCTGAGCAGTTAGTTAGCATCGTCAAACACAATAGATCTATTTGACTATGTTGAATGTGGCGTAGAAGGGCAAGTAAGTAGTGTATGGAGAAGATTGACATACGACGATCGAGTAGGGGGGCTTTCGGTCCGGCGCAGCGACGCCGTCCTGCAGATCGGGAGCACTGGGGACCTGGTCGTGCCATTCCTCCTGTTCGACTCGGAAGCGGACAGTCTCACCAACGTCGAAGTAGAAGATGCCTCCCTCGCCGTTGTCCCATATCCAGACCTGGTCTTTCATGTCACTGCTAGGCAGTCAGCATGGCTATATATCACTGGCTTGTAAGGGATACATACAACCTAGCACCGTCCAGCAGCATGTCTGGAGGGACGATGATGTCGTTGAAGAACTCGATCCCAACTGCTCTCGTTAGCATCAAATATCAATCAATGTCAATGTCAGTATAAATATAAATATCAAAATGGCCGCTTCATACTCTTGATCCCTTGCTCTGTTCCGTTCGTGATCTTGCCGATGATGACTTCTCCCTTGAACGGCCGAAACACAATCATCCGGAATTTAACTACCATCAATTAGCACTCCATAGTCTTTAATAGCGTGTAATGACTACTTCTTCTCACCGTTGACGTTGACCAGGCCAGTTCCATGACCGATCAGCCCGTCTGAGGACTCGAGCAGATCGTAGAAAGCGACGCAAAGACCGACATTCTGAATGACCTAAGACCTCAGTTAGCTTCCCAGCTGCATCTATCAGGGTATCAGGCTGCAAGACTCACCTTGTTGGCGTATTTCTCGTTAATGTTGTCCTCGATAGCGACTGCGCTGAGCTTCGAGAAGTCTTCAGGCGCAATCTGCACCAGGTCCGAGATGGTCGTCTGTCCCGAGTAAGCATCAAGCAGGCTCCAAGCAAGGCATATCAAGGCACATCACTCACAAGGATGAACATGACTACTCTGTAGAGGGTATAATTGTGGTATCAAACTGTAGATGGCTGGTAGTGGCTTTTTTTCTGATGCTAATTCTTCACCCGCAGGAAGAAACTCTCGGTAAAGATATAAACAACTTCGACCAGCAAAAGACACCAACATATATTAAGCAGTTCGAGTTAATCCAGATCAATTGAATAAAAACAACAGATAATAATTTGATTTGAATAATCTACACGCCTAATAATCTACATGTACTCATCACCGTCTTTGCTCAAATTTATCTCCAAGAGCCTCAAGCGGAAGAAAGTTTTTCCTAGATTTTTTTTGCTGGCCCGGCTCTCGATACACGCAAGGATGAGACATGGACGGACGGTGTTTTGGATAGAAGAGCTGCAGAGACTGGCGGGCAGAGGCGAGATAAAGCGAGTTAGACGGCTGAGAAGATATATACACTCTTTGATTCAGTGGAAGACAGGTCGTTGGCGCGGACGTGAAGGTGAGTTGGCTGTGTTTGAGTGAAGCTTCAGATAGCTCTGAGATAGCTTGGAGTCTACGGTCGAGCTTCCACCAGCGTTTTGACGGACATGGACTGACGCTTGAACAGGGAATATTACGACGTATACCGTTATACCAGTATACCAGAGCCTAGGAGAGAATACTGCGACCGATCATACGAGTTTCGAAGGAGCATAAGACTGATGTCGGGCTTCTCGTTCCCTCCTCCACCACCACCGCCGCCTCCACCGCCCTCACAGCCCTCGCAGCCAGCATATAACAGCTCATCAAGAGGAGGCGGGCGAGGGAACTCCCACCATCGAGG
>NW_003345198.1:1115094-1117146 GCF_000150975.2 Nannizzia gypsea CBS 118893
CACCACCTCAGACAATGCACTATAACCCCAACCCAGGGAGGATATCTACCCACCAGGGCCAACACCAACACCAGGGCTGGACCTTTGACACAGAGCAAACCTACACTGCTCCGTCTTATCTACGACCACACCAGAAGCAGAAACAGACACATATACAGACACGACCGCCCAAACGGCAACACGACACAGCCTTCACCACGGCACCGCTGCCCGTGCCAAGTTTCAACAGCCTCCCATCGAAACCACCACCACCAGCTCAAGCTCCGACTAAAGCCCAGGCACAGACGGGCTCGCGGCCTCGCAAGCAGCGCAAACACAACCAGCTCGGCCTGACGCCCAAGACAGAAGAGCACGAGTCGAGCGAGTCAGAGGCTGGAGACGCGGATGTGGACGAAGAGGCCAAGTTTGCGGGGCAGCTGGCCAAAGGCGAGCTGAAGTTCAGCTACCGAGGACAAACGTCTACGCTAGGCTCTACGGCAGAAGTACAGGCCTGGATCGAGGAGAGAAGACGACGGTTCCCGACGAAGCAGCGGGTAGAGGAGAAGAAGAAAGAGGAGGACGCTCGCAGGGCAGCGAAGAAGCAGAGGGACGAAGAGGCAAGGAAGCAGAGAGAGGAAGCGAGAAAGCAGCAGCGAGAAGAAGAGCAGAAGAAGAGGCAGAAGACGAAGCGGACGAAGAAAGACACGCGAGAAGTAGAAGCGGCAGAAGCAAAGAAAGACAAGGGCCAGAAGAAGGGCGATGCAAGCGATGCGGCTGCGCGGGCGAAGATGCGAGCGGACAAGCTGCGCGAGAAGCTGGCGAGACAAGAGCGAAAGCTTGCCCAGGCCGAAGCCAAACAAGCTGAAGCTGAAGCCGCAGCCAAACAGCAAGTTGGAACCGAAGTTGGCCTTCAAACTGAAGCAGCAGCTGGACCTGGGGTAGCTGGAGGAGCAAGAGAAGCAGGAGATGAAGGTCAAGCTCGGCGCAAGACAGACGGAGATGAAGCAGTTGCTACGACACTTGGTCTGCCTGTCGCAGCCGGCGCTACAGCGACGCTAACCTCGGGCCAACCCAACCGAGTTTCCGCTGCTGACGACGACGGTGACATTACCAGCAGCAGCGGGAGTGAAAGTGAAATTGATAGCGAAAGCGAAAGCGACGATAGTGGGAGCCAGAGCCAGAGCCAGAGTGAGAGTGAGGGCGAGAGTGAAGGTGCAAGTGGCAGCGAACCGGAGGAGCACAGCTCGCGCCGCCAGGCCCCGGCCAGAGTTCCTCCGCGCAGACGCTGCCACCAGTTCGCTCGGACAGGCCAGTGTCGGCACGGCAGCTCCTGCACTTTTCTACACGAGCCCAAGGACCAGGACAAGCCCAAGCCCAAGCCCAAGCCCGAGGACAGGGAGAAGAGGAAGACGGACAGGGAAAAGGAGCAGCGCAGGGGGGAAAAGCCACCGCAGGCTGGGCGACAGCGCCTGTACGAACGGGTAAGCGTATATCTGTCAACCTCAACTATATTTCTTGCTTTCTTTTCCCTTCCTTCCGCCCGTTGCTTTTTCTCTGCTTTCTTATTCCTCTTGTTTATCCTCTGACCCTTGCATTGCTGTCTGCTGTCCCTTTCCCCACCGGCTTCTGACTCTATAAGATGAAGAGCTGCATGGGGCAATCTCCGAGAGCTCACGAGCGCCAGATGTCTTATTATTATTATTAACTATTGCGGTCGTTATTGTTATTATAGCTGCTCGCTGGCCAACGGGAAGAAGAGGACCGCCGGATCATGCAGGCCATCGTCTTCCTGGGCGAGCGACGCCTGCTCGACGATCCCCCGGCCGCAACCTCGACGCCGACGTGACTGATGTGATGACGATGCACAAGTTTAATTTCAGAGAAAAGCTTCATCTCCGTCGCATCTCATCTCATCTCGATGCGAACCGACTACTCCGTACCCCGTTGACTACCTGGTTGACTATTAACTGCTTGGGCGTTCGATGGGCGCTGCCTTGTCTGTCAGGGGCCGCCGGCCGTACGACATATAGTGCGAGCCATGCTGGGTAGTATAGGATAATGCAGACTAGTGAG
>NW_003345198.1:1117459-1130330 GCF_000150975.2 Nannizzia gypsea CBS 118893
AAAGAGGACGCAAGCTCCTAAAGCGACTAGCGTGCCTGCCTAGCCATGTGGTCTTGGCGCCCTCGAACCTCCCTTTGCCCCGCGGCAGCCAATCAGCGTGCAGGAAGCCCAGAAAAGCTGCTCCCAACGGACGAACTCTCGCCTCCACTTATCTAACTTTGTCCTCCACGCCAAGCCCTTCCACGCTAAAAGTAGGCAAGGGCCAGGGAGAATCGGGAGAAAAGTCTAAAAGTCTATGTCTCTTTTCCTTCCCTTTTCCTATATTGGCTGATTTGATTCCACCAAGAAGGCCGACTGCGCCTGCTCCCAAGTTAGTTACTTATATGGACTCGCCTTCTCTTTCTGCTCTTCTCTCTCTTCTCTCCTCCTCTTCTTCTTGACAGCCGCGTTGGGACACTTTCTCTACTTCTTCTTCTCTTCTACTACAACTAATACCACTATTGCTTCTACTTCTTCTACTTCCACTTCTATCTACCAGAAAGTGCTTTAATATCCCACCAACATGCGCTCAGTGCTGTACCTCGCCTTCGCGGCCCTTGCGGCTGCTGCCTCCATGGAGAACCCCTTCTTGGTGCCTCCAGGCGGCTACCACTTCAGCGCACAGCAGCCCACCACCCTCAACTGGAAGCCCACCACAAGCGGGACAGTCACCCTCAAGCTCCAGATGGGCACTGAGACCACTCCCAAGTCTGGCGTCGTCCTCGGCTGTAAGTCATCTCCCTATCTACCACATATACTTGTACTAGATGGCAGTGATACTGATATCCGGAATAGCAAACCTGCCAAACTCGGGCTCTTTCTCGTTCGTGCCCAAGGCCGACATGACCGAAGGCGGCATCTACACCATCCAGATCCTCGACGACGAGAACCCAGACAACTACAACTTCACGCCTACCTTCACCGTCGACGGCGCCACCGGAAGCCCAACCTCAGGCCCAACCACCACCCGCGCCTCCATGACCACTTCTGAGGCCACCACCACCGACGACTCGACCTCGTCTTCTTCCCGCTCCACCACCCGCTCAGCTACCACCACCACTGACTCTTCTTCCTCCGAGTCGACCACCATGACCACCGTCACCAGCTCTTCCAGCTCGTCGACCACTACTGACTCTACCTCTGCTTCCGAGACCGAGTCTTCCACCAGCTCCTCGTCGACCGGCATGCCAACCGGCGGAGCCCCTGACCCCAACGGCGCAGTCTCCCTTGCTCTGCCAGGTGGTCTCCTCTCCCTCGTCTTCACTCTCATGGCTCTTCTATGATCAGTCACTGCACATATTTGCATTACCCATTACCCTTCCAAAAACGCCATTATTGTTTAATCGGTAATTCTCCCTTTATTTTTTCTTCTCTCACGCGACCTTCATCCTTGTACTACCACTTCTTATTTTTTTACCTTTTCTTTTGGAGTCAGCTTGGATATTCCCTGCTACGTCTTCCACTACTGTTTGATTCCCCTTTTTTTCTTTTCACTCTTTCATGAACCTGTTCGCAGGGTGTTGACGGTTAAAAAACGACCCCCCGGCCAGCATTATGCATAGCCTGTATGTCTTATACCTCTTGCTGTTATTGTTTTTTTAATGTAAGTAGTGTTGTCATGCGTGTGTATCCTTACACAGTGTCACGTCTCATCGCAGCAGCCGCCTGCCTGCCTGCCCACGCTCGAAACAACAAAAAATAAAATTAATTAATTCTTTTAATACTTTACTCCTCTTTGCTTCTTTTCCCGTTCGTAATCTTATTCTTTTATTCCTTTTCCTATGCGATGACGTCTGCTATCAACTGATCTACTTGTTTCTCGACTTGTACGCGCTGGCCCGTCGGGAGCTTCGGGTCTTCGGCTTGCCGCCTTTGCTCTTCTTCATCTTAAACGCCGGCTTGTTCCCGTCCTTCGCTCGGTATCCCTCAAACACCAACGTCGTACCACTCCCATTCCCTCCTTTACTACCCAACGGAACAGCATTAGCATCCTTGCCCCATCCACGTCCGCTCTTCTGCTTCTGCTTCTGCCTCTGCTTCTCTCTCTCCTCGCTCTTCAACCCAGCAGCAACAGCCCGCCCAAACAACTTCTCATCCTTCCTGCCCTTCCCTCCCTTCTCTCGCTGTTTAGCGACTCCCTCCCTAACCCCCTCAGATCCCACAGCCACCTTCTTAGCTCTCGTAACCCTCAGCTTCCTAGGCAGCATAGGAGGGAACTTCTTCCCGTCCAACAACAGCGCAGCCTCAACGCAATTCTCATCTTTAAACTGGACATATGCGAACCCCTTTCCGACTCGAGTAAGCCTGTCACGCACAACACGAACACTCTCAACCACACCCTCGCCTCCACACCGCTCGTTGAAAGTACGCCATAGTCCTTCCTCGACGTCTCCTGCCTCTGACCCCTTTTTAGCCTTTTTCTTGACCTCCCCATCTCCCTCATCTGGTGCGGGTTGCGTTTCTTCATCAACGAAGCCTAGGTTCCCCACGAACACACAGCGGGTATGGTCGGTGGGAGAAGGCTTCGACACGCTATCAACGCGTATATGTCGATCTAGCACCATCGTACCATTAAGCTTAAGTGCCTTTTTAGCTGCTAGTACCGTAGAGTACACCACGTATACATTGGTGCCTTTCGTAGTAGAGTCCATAAGTTCCTTTTTAGCATAGGCTGCTCGGCGTGGTAGTGCGGTTGAGCTGAAGGCTGTCGAGCGGAACCGAAGTGATTCTATCTTGTGTATTGGTGATGGTGTGTCTGTAGATGATGGCTTGGGGAGAAGGGAGGAGAGGTGGTTGAGAAGGGTCTTTTTGGCGGATTTCGACTTTATGGCTTCGGTAGAGACGTTGGACAGGAAGAGTGTGCGTGAGGGCTTGTCCATTGGGTCAGATTTACTGCTTTTCGAAACAGACTCGTGCATGGGTATCTTGTCTTCTTCTCTTTCTTCATCATCATCCTCCTCATCATCATCTTCGTCTCCCTCGTCTTCACCTGCCGTCTTGACTCTCTTGGTCTTTTCGGCTTCTTTCTTCCGTTCTCGGTCGTCTTCTCTAGACAACCGGTCTAAATAGGCGGCTTCCAGATCATCGTTCTCTGCTCCTCTCTTGCGCTTCCGTGAAGACTTCTCCTCTACATCTTCCATTTCAACGTCGTCGTCATCCTCCTCCTCTTCGTCTTCATCTTCATCGTCCACTTCTTCATCCTCCTCTCCCTCCCCTATATCCTCTTCCTCATCGTCGTCTGCTTCTTTCTCCAGCCTTCTAGAGACAGGCTTCAATTCTGGCTCCTTTACTGGTCCAGCCTAGCCCACAGTCAGTATAAACCCTCTAACAACAAGAATATAAAAAATGTAAATCCACTTACACTCTGCGCAAACAGCGCCGCCAAACCGGGATCAACCTTTGTAGTTGCCAGCGGAAATCCCCCCGTAGCCGTGCTGGCTGCAGCTATTGCCGGCGCACCCTCCGCCGACTGAGCCTTCGCCTTCTTACCCATGATGAAGGTGTCGAGCTTTACTCAAGCTCAATTGGCGTTAAGACTTGACTCTCTCTATTTGATTTCGCCTATCAACTTTTATTTTTTTTATCTTTCGTCCAGATAAAATTCCGCGCCCGTCTTGGCAGTGCACGTGACACACTTTTGGCCGGGCCGTGTGACCATTATTGTTCCCATCAATGTCAACATAACATGACCTATCCATACTCACATATATCTTTCCATCCGATTGTTCTTTTCCATTCGCAATACTAATGCCTTTACTTAATAACTATCTCCTTCAGACATAGACCTTCCATAATGTCACCTAGTCGGAAGTATGCCCATGCCTCAAAAGTGCTTTCAAGCCTACCAATGACAGGATTTGGTATCGATACCCGACGCTGTTTTACTCATTCCGGAATGGCGTATATCGTGAAGGGGAGGACCAAGGAATCCATGATTGGTAATGGTTAGGTTCGCGGAAATAAGGAGTCAAAGGCAATCCTTCTTTCGCAGCTGGAAAAATGGTTGCTGAAATGTGGTAAATGAAGCCGCCGGATGACACTATGGTTGGTTCTGTTAATGGTGGATCACTCTTCGACTGTTGCGTGTTAGGGATTTCCTTGCATTTTGGTCCATTTAATAGGACCCAAGACTTCTATCGGCATTTACGAATGGACATGGAGTCAATCTGAGGCTTGACCCACAAAGCAAAACCTCCCCTTTAGTCTTCATTCATGGAGATTTCGGCAGTTTAACTATTCGAGTTCGTGGAGATGACGTTGCTAGCATAGTTGATTGGGAAACGGCTGGCTGGTATACATTATACTGGGGGTACACATTTGCCCAGCAGGTCAATCCCCAAAATTCCTTTTTGGCCAATGAGATTGACAAGTTCCTATAATTAAGGCCTCAATATGATGGCCCCATGGTATCTAACTCGGCTAGGGCTTCAGAATTTCTGTATAAACGGCAGGTAAGTAATCTAGTATGCTCGGATGATCCATGAGCAGTATGTAGCATTCTTTTTTTAGGCTGGCTAAGAGTCAAACGTATGGTTATAAGGCTTTATATGCATTTTTCCCCGTGGGCATTGAACTCTCTATTCGACGACATAGCCGTTACCTTGTAGCCACTGTCCAGTGCAATATAATTACTACTCGTGCTCTGATCAGGTGTCTCCTGGAATTGGCAGGCGCCGTCATCTCAGCCTCGAGTGACGATTTTGGATCGCTTAAGTAAGCATTTCTTAAGTAAGAAATTACATAAGTTTCATGACTCAGCAGGGCGGTGAAGCTTCCCTTGTGCAATGATTGGCTCCTTGTGGCAGATCGACACGGCAGAACGCCCACCGCCTTGTATGGTAACTTTGTACCGCACTTACACCGATACAGCTGTATCTTTCAGCTCAAATACCAGTTTACGCACATGCGGCCACACAAATGCAGTGATCGACTGGTAATGCTCTCGTCACGTCACGTCACCGCGTCACGCTGGTACAACCACCAGGTCTCCCTCAAAACGAGAGCATCGACTTTCTTCGTCTTCTTCATCTTCGGCTTTGCTCTGCTTCACCTGCTGCTTCTGCTGCTTCGTCTTCACTGCTCTTCGCTATCTCGCCGGCCGCTCGCACTGCCTATATAACCGTCTACGCAACGGACAGCCTCCCTCGCCGTCTTGCAAAGCTTCTGTCAACCTGCAGCTTCACACTCCATCCTCCCGAGCCAGCCAGCTCACAAAGACCCCCCTCACAGCGCCTGGCTGCCGCCCTCTCGAACGCATGAGATTCCGACCTTGCTATGCTCGATCAGACCTGCAGCTAGTCAGATAGCAGGGCTTACGAGATAGCTCGCACGCTGGGGATACACCTCGCCGGCTTGCGATCCGCCTCTGACGCCCTCGTGCGAACCCGCAGACAGGGAAGCGAAGAAAAATATTCATCCCTTGCCTGTGCTGCCTCCCGAGCCCAAAAGGTACGTTTGATTATTATACAGGAATGTACAACAGAGGGAGAGATAGGTGGATGAGCTGTTTGCAAGGGCCATACCTCGCTGTCGATGCTCGTTGGCCTGATTGTCGGGATTGCGATCGACCTGGAGGCAGCTGGCATGGGCAGAATTTGCCCGTGACCAAATAGCCGAATCTCTACCAACGCTCTCCCCAGGTTGCTATCTCTATTGAAGGCTCCTTCGATACGATGCTATGATCTCGTAGCTTTCGGGTTTTGAGCTCGGTTTCGTTCTCCTGATACTGATCGTCGGCTGACTTCTTGTGTGGATAGCACCCGACTCGCAAGGGAGCAAGGGCTTTTCACCCTTCTTCCACGAACAGAATCGATCCTACATACCCACCCAAACACGCCTGCTATTGTCTAGACAATAGCCTACCTGCCTACCATGCTAGCGAATAATACCTCCATTGACCTGCGATTCCAAGCCGGGTCAATGCCTGCCTCCCTCGCTGACGCCATAGACTCAGACTCTCGCTCTAGTAGTCTCTCGGACATCGACGAAGCCCTCTCCCACGGCCAGCTAGATGATCTCTCTCCTCGTCCGTCCAAGTTTGCTTCTGAAATCGACTCCGAGGCAGAAACCGAGCGTATAGAGGACTCGCCACACCATAATCGCGACCGTGACAAGGCGAGCATCGTCCTCAGTGGTGTCGGTGGCGTCTTTGCCAGTCCAAGCAAGCTAGCACAGTCCACTACCTATGATCAGCTCAACGACGACAACGATGACAATGAGGACGAGGATGATGATGATGATGATGATGCTGAAGACACTGAAGTGTCTCCTAGCAAGCCGCCACGGTCGGTAAAGACAAATGGCACAGGCAATGGCCACGCCTTCAGTGAGAAAGAGGGTGATTACAAGTCAAGTAAGCTATCGGATTCGCAGGAAACACTGAGCCTTATCAAGAAGCGCAAGAGAATGAACTCGACGCATGACCTGGCGGCTCTGGCGCGGGATGGCGAAGATGGAGAAGAGCCTGCCCGTAAGCGCCGCGGGTCGATCGCTCTCGAACCCTCTGCAGATGACGAGTCCGCATATGCTCCTATGGTCCAGTCGCCAGAGGAGGAAGACGAGGAAGAAGCTGAGGCTGAAGCAGAAGGTGAAGGCGAAGTAGATGCTGAGCCTGAGCTCGAACCCGAGCCTGAAGCTGAAATCGAGGCTGAAGCCGAAGGCGACGACGATATGGAGAAATCAAAACCAAACAACGCTGAGGCCTCAAAGCCTACCAGTCCCAGTCCTGTATCAGACGAAACGTACCTCTCGCCTTCTACCAAAAGAGGCAAAAAAGGGAGAAGAGATAAAAGACGGGGTAAGAAGGGCAATAATGAAGCATATGGAGATGCTACACCACGGGCTGGGTCCGTCGAGGAGAGTAACGGTATAGATGCCGCAGAGGATCATGCGGTAGATGAGACACTGGTGGATGGTGGAGATGATCCAGAGGCAGCAGTGAGGTTAGAAGAATGTAAGTCATCCAACCGCATTTCGAGCAGCCGCATGCATAGAGGCTTTGCGCAGCGCAGCTAACTGGTCCACAGTAACGAAGAAAACCACGGCTCTTGACCTTTTATCCGATCTTGAACGACATTTTGCAACATTACGAGACAGGTAAATACCGCCTCCCATCAACTGTACCACTTATGACCTCTTTTCTGACCTTCTCCTCAGAATATACGATGAACGACTATCGAATATCAACGATGAACTCTCCCAGCTCTCATCTCCCTCTCCGACACACCCCGAATTCCTTCGCCAAGCTGCTATCATCCAATCTCACATCAATGCCAAAATCAACCACGAAAAGATACTCCACGCCTATAAGTTCCAAGCTCTCTGCGTCAAGTCCCGCGCTGAGCGAGCCCAGTGCAACTCGTCTTACTATCAAACCGTACGCGAGATCCGCGAAGCGGCTCTAGACGCCGTCTCGGAACACCAATACAAAGTCCAACACGACAGATTCGGTGGCATCGGTATAAGTTGTCCCGGCGCGGGTGCCGGCTCAGGCACTTATCCTGGCCTTGCCGGCCCTGCAAGCGGCATACTCGCAGACGCCACATCCGACGCAGTGACAGAATATACCATACCCTTCCCGACCCGCCTAAGCAAACAAATCGCACACCAGGCAGCGTACAACCGGGAAGTCTCCGTGCTTGCCGGGTTTGCGAAATACGTCGGTTTCCCAGCCGCCCCGTCCCTGAAACCAACTAGGGGTCCGGAAACAGATGAAGATCTCGAGAAGATGGGCATACGCATGCGGCGATAGCGATAGCCAGCGGGGTTCGCGTTGCCTTTACTATCATTATCATTGTCATCCATTGCCATAGTTATACCATTTTCTTTTCTTTTTTGGAACGGAGCGGGAGGCGTTATATCATACTATCTCATACACTACCCAATATACCAATCCACCAACGGCGGTGCCCTCTATCTTCTTTGCATCTTTCCTTCGTTTTCGACTTTCCCTTCATCTTCTTCGCCTTATTTGACCTTGGCTCTTGATGATTTATTCTTATTTTGCTTTCTTTGATTTTGCTCTACCTATCCCCTCTACTTATTTGCTACATGGCTACGGAGTATACGAAACATAAACTTGGTGAACATGCATCTGGATCAGGATCTGGATATGGACTCTGGTGTAATTGATTATCTTTATCTTCTTCACTTCTACTTTGCTTCTTGTTATTCTCCTCTCATTCGATATGTTATCAATATTCGCCACCCCTATACATATATACACATAGTCTATGGCTGCCATGAGGATTTGATTGACTCACTTCACTTTTCCTCCTTGTTACCTTCTCTCTCTCACATTTACTATTCTCTGGCCAGTCATGAATACCCTGCTTATACCTACCTGGTGAATACGCCTCCCCCCGTCCCCTGCCCTTTGGCTTAGACTCGGAAGCAAAGCAACATACGGACATGCATACGAATGGAGAAACGAGAAAATTAACAAACAACGGGCGCTACCTGGGCTGTTTATTCCTTGGCTCCTTTTCCAGTTGAGCATTTCACGCGCGGAGACATTGTCCTTGCCCAGCTGGTTGCTTGAATCTTCTGGCTATGTACTTTATTGACCTGATATACCTGAATTAAAGTATGCTATAGCACTTAATGTGATATGCTTAAAGATTCATTGAATTTATTAGTATGGAACTAAAATAGGAAGGATAATGCTCCTAAATCAATTTGACATGAGTAATGAAATTAGTAAATAATTCACAGTGGAGAAGCGTAGTCGGAGCTATAGTACAGATAGAAACGCTTAAATGAATCCGAAGCCGCTCATCTCGTCCTGCATCAAAGCAAATTGACACACGAAGATAGGTGACTCTATTGTTCTCAAGGCACGGCTTTGGTACTCAGGGACCCTCTCGATAGTGCTGATGCACCCAGCACGCCCAGGGAAAATATGACCACCAACGCCTTCGCGCCTCAAAGCCAAATCACTACAATTAAGGGCCCAGTTTTAGAACCATCACAGGTCGTTCTCCTCCCTTTATGCCTAGGCCAATGTGCATCTCGGGTCGGAGTGGGAAGGGGATAGGTAGGTAAGTATGTCACTCGGTCCGTACGGGCTCTATTTGGCCTCCTGTTTCGCGCTCGGTACAGCCTCTGGCACCTTTACATCAGAGAAATCGTCCTGTCCGACTGCATTGATAGTGAAGGCGTCTGTATAAAAATGTTCCCGGTTAGCGCGCCATGGTCCCGGAGAGCCGCCATTGGGAGAAGTGGGCACCACGTACAAACACCAATGCAGAAGCTGAAGAGAGCCACTCCAGTAGCAACGTTTCTGACTATATATGGCCGCCGTGCGCGCATCAGGGCAGCACCCGCCCGGTAATCTTTGTCATAATATGAGGATTTGAAGCTACCATTACGAGTTAGTAAGGGCGTTTCCCAGCGGAGAATGACTCAATTTTCCTTCGGGATAGATCACTTACAGCGACATCTTGTGTTTTCTAACCGTATATTGACTGCACAGTAGATGCGCGGGCAAATATCTACAGCATGCGGCCTACTCAAACGTTTCTTCCTTTCGTGCTTTTTCTTCTTTTCTTCATCGGAAATTTTGATGTTGCGTCATGTGCTGCTTAGTAAGCACTTTGGTAACCAGAATGACTCAGCTTTGACTCAGCTTTGTCATGTGACACGTTTGTGAAAGGGAGATCTCATATTGACCAATCAGAGTGTAGGTCAGTCTTACGTTCGACAGCGCAAGAAGGGAAAAAGGAACGACGCCAGGACGAGACGCCTGGATAGTTAGACAAGACCACGCATCGCGAGATAAACAGGGCCTTTTTCGACGGACGAGCCTTGCAGGCCTGGTCTTCGCGTTCCTAGGAAGCTCTGCGCCACTGTCACTCCCGCTGTCAACTTACCCAGCTCCCTTTTAGCTACTCTGCTCCCGTCGTTTCGACTCCTCAGCCTGTTTTGTACCTCTCGTGCCCATCTAAACAGCCCATTAGTCCACCACCCTGCCACCCAATTCCGCTGGATGACACTTGTAATCAACTATCAAACTTATCCTTGAGGTGCTTCTATAGACTACAGCTAGCAGCTGTTGCTGGTCTTTCGCCTTTCTTTGCTGGCAGTGATCTGGGTAGCTATTGTCTATCATGGCTTTGCCAGGGAATAGTCTGGTAGAGCAGATGTCGCAGCTAGACGCAGCCCGGAATCTCGTTCTCGGCGACGCAGCTCTCTATCCTCAGATCGTTCATGGCATATTACCTATAATTGGCGTCAATTCGCGGTTGGAACTACGAAGATGGGGCGCCGAGTTCCTCACAGAGACGTTTTCAAGCCCGGCTTTCCCTCAGCAACCAAAGCAGAAATTAGCTACTGAAATCCTCGGAGCGATCAACGATTTGTTGAATACGCCTGAGGATGATGAGACGGTTGTCCGTGGTGCTATCATGACGGCTGCAAGCATCTATGTTCTTATATTTAGACAAGTGTATGTCATGGCTATTTTGCATATCCCACCAGCTCGGCATGAGTTATTGCACCACCTGAATGAAAGAGAACGGAGTACTAATTCTATTTATTTTCTTTATTGCTAGTGTGAGCGATGCCAGCCAGACCTCCCTATGGCAAACGATGACAACCATAAAACATACTATTCTGAAGAAGTGGGACGCGTCTTCGCACGGTGTTAAGATATGCTGTATCAAGTTTGCGCAGAAGGTTGTCCAGGTACAAACACAAGGGCCAATTGCCGATCCAAGAGTATGTGAAGGCCGTAAAAACAAGAGAGAATGTAGGAGACCCATGTTCGGAGAGCTAATACCACATCTAGCGACCGGAGAAGAACGAGACCTCCTTAGCAATCGTACCTAGGAATCATCCACTCCTAGCTATACCTAACATTGAAGCAGAGACATCAGGGCTTCTGGATAGATTGCTCAACGTCTTCCACGAGAATTCAAGGTCAGTTGCATCTCTATGCTGAGCTATGGGGACCGGATTTAACCAAAAGAAACAGCGATCCGATCTTGGTCAACGCAACCCTCAATTCGATCCCAGTCCTAATTCGAACACGGCCATCCATCTCAAACAAGATCATAAATGCTGTCCTCAACTTCAACCCGCTCAAGCAGGCAAATGCGCCACTGACACCAACGACGAAAGTAAATATTAAGTCTATGGAAAGGACGACGAGAGCTTTATTGTTAAGTATAATTAAAAAGTTCGTAGATCATACCCTAGTAGCCTTCCGACATAGTTCAGCTAACTTTGAGCTGTGATCTAGGGCCCCTACTCACCCTCTAGCCGGACGTATTCAACAATACATTGAGCGACTAGCACAGTCACACAATGAGATATTCGATGAATCGTCACGGAAGCGTGCGCTACCTGCAGAACCAACCGATGTAGTAGACAGCGCAAAGAGAGCAAGGCTAGGGCTCGAAACGCCACCTCAGCCTAAATTTCCTCCACTTCCTCCAGGCCCTACAAGTTTCGGACAGCTGTTTACCCTTACAGAGGACGTCGGTTTAGCTTCGTTCGACGTAAAGCAGCTTCCGGTAGACTTGGTTTTGAAGATCATCATCCCAGTACTAACTCGGGTAGGGGGTGAATCCTTAGATTTGGCTATTGGCGTATGCTTCCCCCCCCTTTCCCATCTAACAATCTTTTGACCCTGGTTATCTATACTAAATGAGAAATAGGCTGTCCGCTCTCGGTATGAGACTATCTGCAAGAAGCAAGTATTTGAAAGACAAAATCAGGCTGCCAGCGCACAGCCTGCTGCTGCTGATGAAGATGATGACGATTATGAGCCAGAATATCAGCCCATGGATATTCCTGGCCCGCCTACTGATATTGCCAAGCCCGAAGCACCTGCAACTGAGGCATTACCAGATATAGTCTCACTAGGGCCATTCGTATTGCCGAGACCACCTCCTCTATCCCCCGAGGATGTGGAGCATTTAGGCAAGGAAACGGTCAGCAGGATATTTTCAATGATATCCACCCTCCCACAGTCTTCAAAAGCTGTAACCAACAACCCTTCTCAGTCCCTTGGATTTGGGAGACTAGCCGCCAGTTCTTCGGACCGAGAGTCATGGCTGACTCTACTTACGAGACTTGCTACCCGCTCATCAGCTGGCCTTGAGAGCGAGGAAAGCGTCGATAATCAGAAAGTGCCCGGGAAGCAGAACATTGCCAATACCATTCGCGGTATGCTGTACCGCTACGTCCTGGAAGACTTTAGGGCCCGAATGAACTTTGCCATCTCCTGGATGAATGAAGAATGGTATAACGACCAGATACAGCTGAAGAATGCCAGCTCGCAGATTGAAGGGGATCCAAAGAACCCCTATGTACCAATCCATTATAGCCACTGGTCTTTAAAACTGCTGGAGGGTATGCTGCCATACCTCGATGCCAAGGACAAAGTTCTCATACGATTCTTGAGTGAACTGCCTGAGCTGGACTTTCCCATAATCCAAAAGGTGAAGACCTTGGCAAACGACCCGGAGAGAGTCAACCTGTGTATCCAGGCTTTGCAGTAAGTAACCGTCAGCACCATTTGATCACTTAGTTAGCGCATTGCTAACATAGGATAGCTATCTTATCATCGTCCGGCCCCCAGCTAGACAACTCTGCTTAGATGCAGTGGTTGACTTATACCAGACAAGTAAGTTAATTCCCCAAACGCGAATCCTACACTGAGATATCTAGGCTGACTCTTACGATCAAACAGTGGAGGAAACTCGTCCGCTTGCAACTAAGATTCTCGTTAATGGAAACCGGAAGTGCTTCCAGAACAAGCGAAACAGATACCAACTCGGGATCCCCGTCGGAACCCCAGCTCGGCCAACGCACGCCTGTGCCTCAAAATGGAACCGCTCCTACTCCCAAAGCAGCGAACTCCGATTCAAACAGCCCGGACTGGCATAAC
>NW_003345198.1:1130430-1317645 GCF_000150975.2 Nannizzia gypsea CBS 118893
AAATTGTACTATACCACGAGAAAGGTTCTATTTGTTCTATTTTTACATCAAAGTTTGTACGATCAGTTCTCGGTGGTTGCTGGGTGCATCTCACTCATTTGAGTGAGTTGTTTGGGTGCTGTAAGATAGACGCCCTGCTTTAGTTATTCTTGACAACAACCCGGAACTGTGTCTGAGTTCGGGAAATTCAATCTCTTGCCTTCTTCTTTTTCTCCTCTTTCCTGAGACTGAAAAGCTCATCTGAATCCTTTTATCGCTGCTCATAAATCTGCTCACGCCTCAAATTGAGCATTTGACAGGGCTTAAAGCAGCGTCATAATCTGTGTGAGATCTTCATGCCGCTTTAGCCGTAGTTCCTTCATCAACCATCCCCGTTCAATTATTCAAATGCACCGCGGCGTGTTTGCTTCACCAAAGTCTTTCAAGCTACAACTACGCCACCTCCAATACCTGGATAGACACCTGATATTTCGTTCCCTTCGCATATCGCTCTTTGACACAGTAAAGATGTCGTCGGCTCCATCAACACAGGAAAGGTTGACTGAGATATTATCTACTTCGACTTCCCCGCTTGAACCGCTAATAGAGCTAGAGGGAGAGGTCAAAACAAACTATCCGAAGGAGCGCATAGCAAGTGATATGGAGTTTTTCAGCACATATTACTCCTCATACCTAATATCACTCCTCCTTGATGATGACGTGTAAGAACTTCTCGTATTTTATAATAGTTCAAAGTGCTAACAGCTCTTCAACACAGTCACGAAGCTCGTATGATATTCCGCCGTTTGCCACATGCTATACTTGAGCACGATGCCTTGATGCAATCTCTCGAAAAGCTATTACGAGCTGTTGCGATGAGGGACCATGGAACAGTCTATGAAATTCTCAAGACAGCCCCATGGCATAAAATTACTGAACCTCTAGTTCAGTCATATACAGGTTCGTCTGACGGAAGCGGCATACCCTAATATTTAGAGCAAGTTCTAACGCGAATTTTACTATCTAGTTCATTACCGGAACAAGGTCATAGACGATACTAGTTTATCATACAAAAGTGTCAGGCTACCTACCATCGAATCAAAGCTTGGACTTGAGCAGGACTCGGATGCTATGCAAGATGATACCGGAGATGACGTACCATCACAATTGATACAAGATCTCTCTGCAAAAGGCTGGACCTATGATGCTGTTTCGAAGTTGATACACCCCGCAAAACCAGCAATGCAGGTCGATGCGCAAGAGAGGATAAGGCTCGGGCAAATATCTGCACTAATTGGGAACCATGGAAGTGGCTGAAGTTGATGCTAAACTGTATGGTGGATTAATATCTGCAATTTATCCTGAAGTGGCTCAATCTAAACTCACCGAGCGTGGAATTTATATAGTAGCAGATGCTACTATGGATAGACCTAATGGGTGAAAATGGATAAAGGCCATACATACATACTCCGTCATTGAGGGAGGGATTTTGCCAATGGCGTGGTTGTGCTAGAGGTTATTATTATCAACTATAACGTACGATAATAGATCAATAGATGACGGTACACCACTGGAGCAAATTCCACGAGTATATACAGCAAGAAACAAAAATCTATTGATGCGGCTGCTTCCCTTCGTCTTTTGCTCAACAGACTAAAAATATGAGATGATACAATAATACATAGTGAAGATGGTTCCAGCTCCCTCTTCCAAGCGCTGGGGCTGAAGCCACCTTCACTTTTTGATAGCAGAATCAACAAACCCAGATCGTGGTATTTTCCGGGTTCAAGATGATGGGTTGGTCGAACTGCCCAACAATCCGTCTTGTCATCACTTTTCCCGTTCCCCCAAATGTATTATTACGGACTTATTTTGCCGTCTCATTCGCAGTAGCCTTCAAAAGGGCCTCTAGGTCGAATCGCGCATCATTCGGGTCGGTGATAACTATGTTCTGGTAAGTCGGAGGCCCGAGGGGGATCACTTGCTTATGGCGTGTTTAAAGCGCTTAACATACCGCTGTTGTCGTCCTTCTTTGGTGGCGAGTTCTTATTCTTCCATTCAGTCTTTGCCTTCTCTATCAAGGACTCCTGTCTCTTGTATTCTCTTTCTATCTGAGCAGCTCTCGCTTGTGTGTTGAGAGTAGACTGGTGGTATAAACCGTAGAAGACACCCGCGAAGAGAGCGGAATATCGCAGGACCTATACCAGCGCATGAGCGTCAGCGAAAAGAAACCCATCGCATAATAACATCCATGATGCCATCAAAACGATTGACATCCGTATATCATTCTTTTCGGGCAGGAATTTGCGATTGAAGCCTTACGTTAACTCCTTGAGATGTTGCCATTTTGAACGACGAAAAAAACTAAGGAAGAATCCCCAGATCCCGGGGAGTCGAGAGAGTAGTGAGGTAGCGGGAAGAGGCGGAGAGTATATATCTCTGGCGATGCAATTCACGCAGCAGCCACTTGCGACTTGAGCTCAATGGAGGTTCCCGGACGACTGCTTGGTGGTGTTTTTCGACCAAGTTCGGATTTGAGATTGAACGTTCCGGGATTTTCTGATGTTCCTGACTCCGCTTATGTAATATTTTGATATCGACGCCAGGGATGAAAGCAAATGCAGCGAGCAGAAGAAGTTCGAGGCACCAGGTGGGTGAAACTACACAGATTTACGAAGCTGCTGCTGCGGAAGAAGGAGAAGATAGGACAGGACAGAAGACAAGCTGTTGGATAAGCAAAGATGGCGGACCGGAACATGCAGCTGAGGAAGGAGGAGATACTCGCGAAGAAGGCCAAGCTCGCGGAGTTGAAGCGGCAGCGAGAGCTACGACAGAGGGAGTTCTCACAGAACCGCATGAGCGTTGGAGAGAGCTCTGAGGTAGGTGACTTTGTATATGTTTGGAGTAGTTGAATTGTGGGTAATAATACTGGACGGTGTAGCTAATTTTTCTCATAGGTAGTGTCTCCCGTTCCGAGTCGATCTGACAACAGAGCCGAACTAGACAGTCTCATATCCAGACTGGTAGATAGACCGTCGTCTGCAGCTTTGAAAGATGGGGGCGAGCAGTCTCCAAGAGGCCGGGGGAGCAGGCCGAATTCAGTTCTCAGCACTGGGCAGTTAAGCGGAGATATGGAACCGTTTACACCTCCAGTCAGACCTCTGTCCCTATCTATAGCGACCCAAACGATTGACGAGACACCTTACAATGCTGTGCCAGAACCCGCCCCAGCAGCTCCTCCCAAGGTAGAAATCCTTACCTACAGCAAAGGTGTCCAAACCGACTCGATTCCAGAGCCAGAAACACCCGTGGATGATGATGATATATCAGAACTGGAAGACGGTGGCTCGCCTACAACCCCGTCTCGGTCGTCTAAGCGCTTCAGCCGGAGAGCCAGAGAGAAAGATGAAGAGATACGCGATAACTTACGAAAGGAGATTGAAGAAGAGCTCAAACTGGCGAAGGACTGGGCCAATGGCGGACCACCGTCTACGTCTACGCAGTTGCGATACCCCCTACGAACATTGACTGCAGACGAGCTAAACGCAGTGACTTCAGCAAGCGAGTTTTTGGATTTCGTCGAAAGATCCAGCAAGGTTATTGAGCGAGCGTTGGACGAAGAGTATGATGTTCTTGCTGATTATGCGTTGGGCGGCGTTGGGGCGGAGGACGAGGATGATGAAGAGTACGGTACGGGCAAGAAGAAGAGAGACCTGAAAGAAATCACACAGTTTTTCGACGAACGATGGAGCAAGAAGCGAATGATCAGTGATATAAGTTTCTCTCCAAAGGTGCGTTTTGCCGCGTCCTGACTTGCTCACCCGTATGGTATAATAATATAAAATACTAACAGGAGTGTTTAGTTTCCCGAGCTTGTTTTGGCATCCTATACCAAAAATCCAACAGCTCCTCACGAACCAGATGGCCTGGTACAAGTGTGGAACCAGCACTTGCACACACGGCCTGAATACGTATTCCATTCGACTTCAGACATCCTGACAGCCAAGTTCTCTCCGTTTCACCCAAACCTGATAGTGGGCGGGTCATACTCTGGACAGGTTCTACTATGGGATACGCGATCATCCCGAGCGGGCGGCGGCGCTCCCGTACAAAAGACACCGCTGTCAGGCTCCGGCCACACCCATCCGGTGTACAGCATCGCGATCGTGGGAACACAGAATGCACATAACATCCTGACAGCTTCAACGGACGGTGTTGTCTGCGGATGGACGGTCGACATGCTCTCACAGCCGCAAGAATACCTGGAGCTGACCACTCCTCCTCCATCCAAGACCGAAGACCTTGCCCCCACGACACTGTCCTTCCCTCAGTCAGACCCAACCTTCTTTCTCGTCGGCACTGAAGAAGGGACAATATATCCATGCCATCGATATGACCGAGCAGGCGCCAAGTCCGGTACCGACCACCGTCTCTCGTACCGCGGCCACGCAGCCCCGATCATGTCGACGGCGTTCCACCCTGCGCGAGGCCCCGTGGACCTGAGCGACCTGATGCTCAGCTCGAGTCTAGACTGGAGCGTGAAGCTGTGGCGCATCCGTGCTCCAGCCTCGACCTCAACTTCAGGAACCGCGTCCACCGCGCAACTACAGACCGTCTCGCCCATCCTAGACATCACCCGCGAGGATGTAGTGTATGACGCTAAATGGTCCCCCCACCGACCCGGCATCTTCTCCCTCGTTGACGGCGCCGGCAGACTCGAGATATGGGACTTGCAGCAGGAGGTAGAGGTGCCCGTTGCCAGCGCCACGCCAACCGCTGGCCGCGGCGGTGTCCTGACCAAGGGGCTGAACAAGGTCGCCTGGGAGGAACGAGAGGGCCGAAGACTTGCTACCGGTGGCCTAGATGGAGTGGTGACTGTCTTTGATGTTGGGAAGGGATTGAGTGGCAGCGCCGAAGACGTCTCTGCCGACGAGTGGGCAGGCATGAAGCGCCTTACGAGCAAGCTCGAGCAGGCCAGCCGTGAGCGGAACCTGTAGCCATCTCTCTCCATCTCTCTTACTGCGCTTCTTTTCCATCTCTTCAAGCCTGCTTGCTCCTTGTACCATATACCGTATTTAGTATACCCCTTGTTCTTCACCTGCGATAAACGGATTGAGCGTAGCACTTATCTCTTTCTATCAATATATACTTCCACGTCATTATCAACACTATCTACATCGTCTACATCATCTACATCGTCTACATCGTCTACATCATCCACGCCATCTACGCTACCTATTCTCTCTATTATCTACATCATCTGCATCATCTACATCTTGTGTCTTCTATCTTCGGTCTTCTGTAGGCGGTTATTATATAATCCATGACTAAGCCTATGACGTTCATCATTTCTTGCACCAAAAGAAGAACAAGAAAACAACAAGAATCAAAGCAAGAGACGAAAGAGACAAAAGTGAAGACGAAGAGAGCGAGAAAGATGGAGGAGAACGACGTGGATCAAGCTGTCTAGTACAGTGAAATCCTCAGCTCGACTCTCATCGCCGTCCTCGCTTCACCGAGTCTCGCACTGCCCTGTCCTGGGGCTCTGAGAAACTAGCCGTGGAGTCAAAAGGAAAAATGCACCCTTGGGCAGACGGAACCATTTCCACCATCCGCCGTGTATACTTACAAAGACCTATATATACCTATTAACTAGGCTAACCAACCCCCCCCCTAGCTGCAGCTTTCGTGCTTCTCTGTCACCTTCGCTCTGCCAGAAGAGTCATAATTGACACCTAAGACACCTCTGAGCCTGCAAAGAAGCAAGCATAGGCGCTGTCACTTCTGGCCCCCGTTGAACTACCCGTACGCGTGACTTTGAACCCCCCTCCGAGTATAAAGCCGCCGAGCAGCGCAGCCTGGGAAGAAGACACAAACAAACACCTCGACACTTGCCGTCGACGCTGACACTGACATTGACGTGATTCTTTTTACCTGACTATGGTCGAGTACATTCCTCCTCCTGAGCCGAGACAGCTTCTGGCGCCGCTGCTTGCTTGTCTTCCCCTCGGCTTTGCGGCTTCGCGGCCGCCACCAGTGCTGCTGCCGCTGCTCTCTCCGGTCCTTCGACAGCGAGTACAGCTGCTGGGTGGTGCAGGTGCAGGTTCGGGGTCTGCTTCGTCGGCGGACTCGTGGCTTCGTCTGCTGTGCTGGGGCCCGGCCAATGCTGCCGAAGTGGAGAGGATTGTGGGCGAGGCAGAGAGCTCGTTTGAACCACACCCTGTGTCCGGAGAGATAGAGATCCCTGACGATATCACAATAGCGTATAGATGGTTTGATGCCGAGACGCTGCGGTGTCAGCTCCCGCTGGACGAGTTTGGGCTGACGGTGGTGTACGTGTGGTGTCCCACGGACCAAGAAGGTGGTGGTGCCGGATGGAGAGTCGCTGAAGTTCTCCCCCTGGATGCTCTGAGAGACGACGAGGGTGCCTGGTTTGGCTCTGTCGAGCAGGCCAACGAGGCCCTACGAGAGTTGGCGGCCAAGGAAGGGTCGAAAGAGACGGCTCAGAGCTCAAAGGCCAGCATTCCTTTCATTGTCCACGAGGAGGATAATGGAGACGAGGACGACTACTGGGCCCAGTACGACACTGTGCAGTCGCGAACGCCGGCGAACGGTGCAGTCAGCATAGGCCAAGATCAGCACGACAGCAGCCACAGAGGGGAGCAGATGTCTGATACTGCGTACTACAACCAGTACTCCAATGTCCAGCCTGCCCTGGACAGCGATGACCCTACCGTCGACAAGGCTGACGTCGGAGACTCTTCTCTCAACGGCAATACCCTGGAGGAAATCTTCAAGCGGCAGATGGGCAGCATACTTCAGCAGCAACAGCTTCAGTCCCAGTCCCAGTCCGCCGCACCTGAGCGAGGAAGACAGCCGGCCGAAGAGCCAGATCTACCACTCAGCCACCCACGTCCCGCATCTGCCTCGTCCTCGAACAGATCCGACGCTATTTCCAAACTCGAGTACTCGGCAGAGTGCCAGTCGGCCTCTGAGATGGCCATCCGCCAGCACATCTCGACCAACGTCAAGAGCATGTTCCGCCTTGCCCGGGCAGCCGGTATATCGAGAGCAGAGTACCAGGCCATGATAACGAGAGAACTCGACCTGCTTGAAATGATGGAAAATGACGATTAAGCCCTTGCATGGACGGCGTTTCTGGTGTACACACAGCCTTGCTTGTTATTGTTATTGTTCTTGTTTTCTTCTCGCTTTGGATCTTCATCGATGCATATTTGAAGCATTTACCACTGTATTAGAAGCCCTCTGTATAGCTATCATTACCCAATTGTATACTCCGTACGCATATCTCACGCTTCTGCTCGTCTCGTCCTGTCGGAGAATTAATAAACAGCCTGCCCTGGCGAGTTTCAGGCGAAAGCTGGCCAAGCGCTGCAAGGAAGCGAGGAAATAAAAAAAAAGCTGCAGCTTCGATGCTTCAACGCCAGCAGCAGCAACTCCCGCCCCCTTTCTTCCTCCTAACTACTTCTACTTCTACTTCTACTTCATCTCTTTTAATCCATCTTCTTCACTGCCTTTCCTTAACGCTCTTTAATAATGGCCTTCTAAGGCCTTTTTCTTCTTTTCTTTTCTCACGTGCATGAGGTACGCAAGCAGTCGCGATAACTAACCTCCTGTAACAGAACAGGTACTTCTTCGTTTACTCTGGCCAGCGTTGATGCTAACGTGTTCAGTTGTGACAGTTGGTAAAATAACTACACAATCCCACTTTTTTTCAAAGCAGATTCTCGTTTGATTAGAGGATATTATTGAGACTGCTCGCTACCGTTCGCTGCCTGCCAGACGATGGCTTCCCCGTCCTCCAGCGTTCGACACCGGGGCGGCAAGAAGGATGTCGACAGCTCTACTCCCCCTCCTCCACCAGCCGCGCCGGCCTCGAAAGGCGCTGGGAGTCAGTCGGCCATAAAGAAGGGAGAGGGACAGGCTGAGTCCTCGTCGGAATGGGACTATAGACTTGCCCTGGCGATTGTTACCATTGGCGCGTTTGCTACGAGATTTTGGAAGATCAGCTACCCTGACCAGGTAGTGTTCGATGAAGTGCACTTCGGAAAGGTCAGTAGAGGGCATTCATTGCTTTATTATTCTACAGGATAGAGATGAGATCATAGGGGCTAACGGTGTGCAGTTTGCTTCGCTTTATATCCAAGGCACATACTTCTTCGACGTTCACCCGCCGTTCGCCAAACTCCTCTTTGCGCTGGTCGGCTGGCTCGTTGGATTCGATGGAAAGTTCCTCTTTGAAAACATTGGAGACTCGTACATAGACAACAAGGTGCCTTATGTCGCTCTCCGCGCTCTGCCGGCCATGCTTGGCTCCCTGACCGTGCCCGTGGTGTTTCTCATTATGTGGGAATCTGGCTACTCGCTTCCTGCATGTGTCCTCTCCGCGGGCCTGCTTCTGTTCGACAATGCCCATATCGGCGAAGATCGGCTGATCCTTCTCGATGCTACGCTTGTCATATCAATGGCATTGAGCGTGCTGTGCTATATCAAGTTCCACAAGAACAGACATCAGCCGTTTAGCCGAAAGTGGTGGAAGTGGTTGCTTATGACTGGCATTGCCCTTAGCTGTGTCATCTCGACCAAGTACGTTGGTGTCTTCACTTTCGTGACCATTGGATCCGCCGTCTTGATCGATCTATGGGGCTTGCTTGATGTGAACCGCCGCCAGGGCAAGCTTACTCTGTTCGAATTTGGCACCCATTTCGCTGCCCGAGCAGTCGGCTTGATCATCGTTCCCTTCTTCATCTACCTCTTCTGGTTCCAGGTCCATTTTGCTATCCTCACCAAGTCTGGTCCCGGAGATGATTTCATGAGCCCAGAGTTCCAGGCCACGCTCAGTGACAACCCCATGTTTGCTCAGTCCAAGGGCATCGAGTACTATGATGTACTCACCTTCCGACACAAGGATACCAAAGTCTACCTACACAGTCACCCTGACCGCTACCCGCTTCGATATGACGACGGCCGTGTCTCGAGTCAGGGCCAGCAGGTCACCGGCTACCCTCACAACGATACCAACAACCACTGGGAAATCCTGCCCCAGACGCCGTTTGCCGCTGAAAACCGTACTGGCCACAAAGTTCGTAATGGACATGTCGTGCAGCTCCGCCATGTTGCTACCAACACCTTCCTGCTCTCACACGACGTTGCATCTCCCAGCTACCCGACCAACCAGGAGTTTACCACCATTTCCCCTGAAGAAGCAGCCAGCACCCGACACAACGACACCCTGTTTGAGATCCAGGTCCCCAAGGGCAAAGCCGATGAGGAATTCCGAACCCGATCCAGCCTGTTCAACCTGATCCATTTCCCTTCAAAGGTCGCCATGTGGACTCACACCAAGCCTCTGCCGGACTGGGGATACAAGCAAGCCGAAATCAACGGAAACAAGAACTCCAAGGAACCAAGCAACCTCTGGTACGCGGAGGATATCCCGTCCTTAGCTCCAGACAGCCCTCGCAGCAACCAGGAACCACGCAAGGTGCAACCGATGCGTTTCCTCAAGAAGTACCTTGAACTCCAAATTGCCATGTTCCACCATAACAATGCCCTGACAAGCAGCCACCCGTATGCAAGTGAGCCGTTCCAGTGGCCCTTCTTGCTCCGCGGTGTCAGCTTCTGGACAAAGAACGACACCCGAGAGCAAATTTACTTCCTCGGAAACCCTATCGGATGGTGGCTTTCGAGCAGTCTTCTCGCAGTGTTTGTCGGTATTATCGGAGCCGATCAGCTATCTCTCCGTCGTGGAATCGACGCTCTAGAAGAAAGTAAGTAGTACTCTTTTCTTTGCCCCATAACGTTGCTTGACGCATCTACTAAACAGCATATCTTTCTACCAGTCTGGGGCCCCGGAACTCGCCACCGCGTCTACAACAGCACCGGCTTCTTCTTCCTCTGCTGGGCAGCTCACTACTTCCCATTCTACCTTATGGGCAGACAGCGCTTCCTGCACCACTACCTCCCTTCCCACGTAGCATCTGTCCTGGTAACTGGCGCCCTGGTCGAATTCATCTTCAACATCGACCCGGCTGGCCTGAGCGAGGGCGCCGCAGTTAGGAAGCCTGGCCGTGGTCCTCTGAAGGTCAAGCACACCCGCCAGAGCCTCATGGCCATCTGGGCTGCGACTATCGCCATCTTGGGCGCCACGATCTGGGGCTTCAGCTTCTTTGCTCCCCTCACCTACGGAACCCCAGGCTTGGACGTTGCTGGAATCAACGCCAGAAAGTGGCTTTCGTACGACTTGCACTTTGCAAAGTAGTTTACTCTCATGAGACAGACAGACGCCTCGAGTTTCTGTACAACTTTATGGGGATGTGCATGTTCTCTATCTACAGAAACCTCCCCTTACCCCCTTACACCCCTGACCTCTCTCAACCGTACCATCCCCCCTTGCAAGACCTTCTATTTCCTTTCCTATCCTCCATGCTCAGCTAGGTTTATTTTAATAAGAGCACTTTTTATTGCATATCTCTCGCATGTATCTTGTCTCGGCTGGCCGTACCCGTACCTGCTGCTGCACATCTTATGCACCAGCCAGCGATCCATGATGGCCAAGTATCTGACTGTTCATCGAGTAAGCAGGGCCCAGACAGCCACAACCATGCACAAAACGGGGCCCATCAGCATCCACAGTCTTCTTTGTCGGCTACAATTCCTCCCACATTCTCATCCCTTTTGCCCTTTTGCCCTTTTTACTTGCTTACAGCCTCCTTTGTCATGCTGCGCTAAGCCCGCTAAGCCCAACCCAACAGAGCCGAGGCCTGCGTTTGTCAGTGATGACAAAAGCTTTTTTTGGTTTCTTTTTCTTTCTTTTTTTTTTCGCCTTCGCCAACCAAACAGCGAAGCCAGCGTGAAACCGCAGACCAAGCATCAAGACAAGAGGAACCGACATGATGGTTCGGCAATGTGTTATGGAGAATTAGAGATCCTTCGGCTAATTGAGTTGATGCGCGGTGGATCGTCCAGAGGCTTACTCAGGCTCTCATAATGCGTTACTCGATACTTATAAAGCCCATGGAAGAGCACGGCCAGCAAGTGTCTGCTCTACCATAGCAGCAGCAGGTCTTCTCATAGAAGATTCTCGTTCTTATACCCCGAATATAAATACCCTCTCGTTTCCCATGGGCTGGATATTTCCTTCTTTTTTCATCATTCTGATTTCCATCATTGTCTCGATATCTCAAGTCAAGACATTGAATCTCTTTAACACTTCGAACACTACGAACTTTCCTCTGAACAACAACACCAGAAACATTCACCCGCTACATACCAACATGGCTGCCCCACGAGCAATCAGACAGGCCTTCCTGGCCATAGAGAAGTCGGAGGGTGTCGGTGCCCGCGTACGACGATCCATCGGCACTCCCAAGCTACGCAACTTCAGCCCCTTCCTCATGCTGGACCATTTCACCGTCGGCAAAGACGCTGGATTCCCAGACCACCCGCACAGAGGACAAGAGACCATCACCTACCTCCTCTCTGGCGGTGTAGATCATGAGGACTTCACCGGACACAAAGGCACCATCGGACCAGGCGATCTGCAATTCATGACTGCCGGTCGAGGCATAATGCACGCCGAAATGCCTCACAACAACCCGGACGGCAGCCCTAACGTCGGCATACAGCTCTGGGTTGACTTGCCCAAGAAGCTGAAGATGTGTGAGCCCAGATACCGTGATCTTCGCGCCACGGAGATCCCCGTTGCTTCCGCAGATAACGGCCGAGCTACAATCAAGGTCATCTCGGGTAAATCTCATGGCATAGACTCGGTCAAGGACCTAGCCTACACGCCCGTCTGGATACTGGATATTACTCTCAAGCCAGGCGGAAGAATCACCCAGACCCTACCTATCGGATGGAACGCATTCGCCTATACCCTTGAAGGCACCACCACTTTCGGCAAGAAGAGCGTCCCTCAGTACCATAACGTCGTCTTCGTACAGGAGGGTGACTCTGTTCAGGCTTCGAACGAGTCTGGTGAAGAGACCCGTTTCTTGATCATTGCCGGCCAGCCTCTCGACCAGCAAGTCGTTCAGTACGGCCCCTTTGTCCTAAGCTCGACAGAGGATGTCTACCAGGCTATCAGTGACTTCCAATCAAGCTCTAACGGGTTTGAACGGGCCAGAGGGTGGCAGAGCGAGATTGGAAAGAGAATGCTATAGAGAAACTAAACACACTGCATTTCTTTTTTTTACTTTCGACGCGGATTAGCATTTTATGAATGACGCTGGATTTCCCGGAGCATTTTCTTACTGTTTTCGTTTTCCTATGATCCACCTGATGAGATATGACTTGTACCCCCAAACATTCCTTCGCATGTTTCATGATATATTTGTTCTTTGCTATGCATGTATTTTATTCATCAGCTGTTTGTTTAAATGGACTTCCTCGTCGCCACATTCCTGTTTACATCTTACGTCAATGTAGTATAGCATCCTGTAAACATGATGTCATAGCATCTTTCATGTATCTATATATTTACTGATATGTGCCTACTCTCTTGATCAAATTCACAATAACAATCACCTGCCAATATATTACTTGCTCTACAATCCCCTCAAAATGTCACAGGGAGCATATCAGGCGGAACGAGACCTCAATTTGTACCAGGCAAAGACCGGCCGAGGGAAGAATATCAGTGATACCAGGTCGTTTTCCCGCCTTTTTAGTAGCTGTTCTCGCCCTTTAACACTTTCCACTATACTAGCCCAAGAATCCGGCGTCGATGCAGATGTAGAGAATAGATTCCCGGGATCAGAGGTGAGGGTAGGACCCGGCTCGACCGCCAGTGGGAGTGATAACTGTGTGATTCCGCCTGAAGAGGGTGGTGAATTCGACGACCGGGGACAGTAAGGCGCTCTCGTCCATTATTATTGCGTCGTGTGTCCGGATGCTAACGTCGTCGTCTTTGAATGCAGCGTGAGCAAAGCAAGGGGCTTCCTTGAGCCGAACAAGGAAGATTGAAAGCCGACATGCTGAACGGCCCTTTGTCGCTGAAGGGTAGATGGATAGCTCAGCAAGGTAGCTAGATGGGTATATAAGTAGCCATTGAAGACGTATGATATGGACAGCTACTCGAACCAAACCACTCTTGAGACTCGAACATCTCGCACCTCTACAAATAGTTACCCCTTGAGACGCTCTACACACTCTCTCCTGCCGTCTAGGACATATTCACCATGAATAAGTTAGGTGACTACGTATACGAATACCCCCCTGTGCGCGGAGGAAAGATCCCCTCATGGCTGCCAGCGATTCTACGGCCCGACTATACATGGCCATCACCCAATGCAAAACAAATTGAAGTGACCAAGATAACGCCCCCGGTTCCCCGCATACCATGCCGGATGGAGAGAATCTTCTGGGGATTCATCCATAGAGGCCTAATTCGCTTCGGTCATTGGTATGTAAAATGGTCCGGTGCCCCGTACGGTAACCCTTTTGGCTTCGACACCATGCATCTGCCTTTCGGCCTGGAATTAAAATAGTCAGAAAGTACAAGCCTAGAGGAAGCCCTAATGATGCAGATGGCAGACGCTGGCGGTATCCCAACCTCCAAGGTTCTTTGCTGTGGCGAACATCCAGCTCATTACTTCGAACGGACTTCTTTCTCTATCCTGATGACGAGGCTTCCCGGAACACCTCCCATTGACAAAGGTGATGATACATTCGACCCCACAACAGAAGACCCCTGGCTCGGGCAATTAGGGGTATGTCTGGCTTGCATGCGTCAATGGTGTGCTCCTGAAGGGCTGGTCGCCGGCTCCGTGATTGGGACTGCTTTGCGCAGTCGAACGGTTCCATGGGGTATGATGGGGCCCTTAAAAACCGAGAAAGGGCTATACGGCCACCTATTTTAACCGCCTCAGCACACCGAACTCGCTCGGAGAAAGAGTTCCACAACCTGATGGTGAAAGCGAAGAAGCTATACAAACGCCCGCATTGGCAAGTCCCGCATCGGGCGACGTTCACTCATGGCGACCTTAGGTCTTTTAAAGTCCTAGTTAAGGACGGACGTCTGACAGGCATCGTGAACTGGCAATCTGGTGGTTGGTATCCCGAGTACTGGGAGTATGTAACCATTTTGCGGTCCTGGACCAATATTGGGGGCTGGTGGCGTGAGATTTTTCGCTGGATGGGAGGCGACTACTACGCGCGTGAGCTGGATGCATACAATGCATTAGTTATATTAGACTAACCCGCGGCTCATACTGGCTTAGACAGCTGGCCTGTTTTTTACCCTCTAGCCTTGAATCTTGAACGGTGATACTACGATTCGCATATCCTATTAATGGCTTCCCAAGTAGGACATCTGCTAGGAGGATTACTCGTGTGCGGTGTAATGGTATCAACGCAAGTATAGCGCTATTGCGAAACAAAAGGGAAGAAACATCCCTCCAACGCCTTATTTTCTGATTAGAGCACTGCTATGACTATAAGGTCTACTGGTGTAGAAACCTGGGTTTTAGTCGTAATTAGGACAGTGTCTACCTTTATTATCCTTGCGTCCAAGAACTCTGGAGCAAGAACGGGGTGGCCGATGTCGTAGGCCCTGGGCAGAAGAGAAGAGAGATGGAAAGCATCACAATTCCTTGGGAAGATCACAGCAGAAGTCTCGGAGGGTGAGTTGAACAAGCGAGAATTTTGTATTGATTGATAAAGAAGAGATCAAAGCATCGAAAGTTGAAAGTTGTAGATGTGCTGACTAAGCTCAAAGCCAGCGTGTTGCGTTCGCATAGTTACCTAAGTTAAACCAAGTAGAAGGGCAAGACGAAGCTCCAGCAAGACAATATTGAAGCTGATCGATGAGCGCAACAGTCAAGTCTGCCTCGTTTCTCTTCTGTTCAGCTCGTCTTCTTTTGTTGGGCCACCATGGCCAGCGGTGCAATTGAGCCGTTTCTGAAGGGCAGCACCTCTGAAAACACCCGTGGCCTGCTGCGTGTCGTTATCTTGCTGCTCATCGCCGCAACTGCAGTCGCTAGCAGATTGTTCAGTGTGATAAGTATGGATAGACATCGCCATAATTCTCCCGGTTTAACCTTGTAACACGATATAGAACAGAGTAGCTAACTGTTTTGTCGCTTTTAATAGGATTCGAAAGTATCATCCATGAATGTACGGCTACACTTATCCACCACCTGGCTATCAGTCCGACGATATATCCCATTATTCTACGAAACAGCCTGTAACTGACCATGATGCGCTGATATAGTCGATCCGTGGTTTAATTTCAGAGCTACAAAATACCTCGTTGAGAATGGCTTCTACAAGTTCTGGGACTGGTTTGATGACCGTAAGAAGCACCGCATCCTCATACAATTCCTCTTGCTCTAGGACAGTGGCATTGATACTGACGGAGGGCCGTCTAGGAACATGGCATCCCCTTGGACGTGTCACTGGTGGCACTCTTTACCCTGGCTTAATGGTCACCAGTGGTGTCATCTATAAACTCCTCCGACTCATTTCGCTCCCCGTCGACATTCGCAACGTATGCGTTTTACTTGCTCCCGCCTTCTCTGGCCTGACGGCTCTGGCCATGTACCTCCTCACCACTGAGATGGCTCCCTCGCCATCAGCCGGCCTTCTCGCTGCTGCTTTTGTCGGAATTGCACCAGGCTATATCTCCCGCTCCGTGGCTGGAAGTTACGATAACGAAGCAATTGCCATCTTCCTTCTGGTCTTCACATTCTTCCTCTGGATCAAGGCTGTGAAGAATGGGTCGATCATGTGGGGTGCTTTGACAGCTTTGTTCTATGGATACATGGTGTCCGCCTGGGGTGGATATGTGTTCATTACCAATTTGATCCCTCTCCATGTGTTTGTTCTCATTTGCATGGGGAGGTACACCTCCCGTCTGTATATCAGTTATACCACATGGTATGCTCTGGGGACCCTCGCCAGCATGCAAGTTCCATTTGTTGGTTTCCTACCAATTCGAAACAGTGATCATATGGCAGCCCTTGGTAAGCAACATTGGTACAGTCCAAAATTGGATCCTGCTAACCATTGAATTAGGTATCTTCGGCCTGCTTCAGATTGTTGCCTTTGTAGAGTTCCTACGTGCCCAAGTCCCCAGCAAACAGTTCCAGACGGTCCTTACTAGCCTTGTCCTCTTGATTTTCGTCGTGTCATTTGCTGGACTGGTACTTCTAACCGTCTCAGGAGTTATTGCACCATGGAGTGGTCGATTCTATTCATTGTGGGACACTGGTTATGCAAAGATTCACATCCCCATCATTGCATCCGTCTCAGAACATCAGCCCACCGCCTGGCCGGCTTTCTATTTTGACCTGAACATGATGATCTGGCTGTTCCCACCGGGCGTATATATGTGCTTCTATAGACTCAAGGATGAGCATGTCTTTGTTATCATCTATGCTGTTCTGGCGAGTTACTTTGCTGGAGTCATGGTCCGATTGATGTTAACACTTACCCCTGTTGTCTGTGTTGCCGCTGGACTGGCCCTGTCCCAGATACTGGATGTCTATCTGCGTATTGACTCCCCCAACCCGGATACCCAAAAACAAGGATCTGGTGACAAGTCAGCTCAGGGAGGTCTACGCATTGCCCGCAATAAGGTTGTGGGTATTTACTCCAACTTCTCAAAGCTAGTGGTGTCTGGAACTGTTCTGGTTTATCTTCTCTTCTTCGTTGCTCACTGTACATGGGTCACTTCCAACGCTTATTCATCTCCCTCTGTTGTGTTAGCCAGCAAATTACCCGACGGCAGCCAATTTATTATTGACGACTACCGCGAGGCATACTACTGGCTTCGACAAAACACCCCCAAGAACTCGAAAATTATGGCCTGGTGGGATTACGGCTATCAAATTGGAGGTATGGCCGATCGACCAACTTTAGTCGATAACAATACCTGGAACAACACCCATATTGCCACAGTTGGTAAAGCAATGAGTTCCAGTGAGGAAGTCAGTTATCCCATCTTGAGACAACATGACGTGGATTACGTGCTCGTCGTGTTCGGAGGTCTGTTAGGATACTCTGGAGACGACATCAACAAATTCTTGTGGATGATCCGTATTGCGGAGGGCATCTGGCCTGAAGAGGTCAAGGAACGAAACTTTTTCACGGATCGCGGAGAATATCGCGTTGACGAGCATGCCACGCCGGCTATGCGCAACAGTTTAATGTGAGTTTTTCCTGGCTTAGCTCGGTTCACGGCGTACCCCATTTACTAACAGCTGTTACCAGGTACAAAATGTCCTACTATAACTTTAACAGCCTTTTTCCTCCAGGCCAAGCCCAGGACCGTGTCCGTGGTGTCCGAGTTCCATCTCAAGGGCCTCAACTCACCACGATTGAGGAGGCATTCACTAGTGAGAACTGGATCATTCGAATCTACAAGGTGAAGGACCTCGATAATCTAGGTCGAGACCATGGAAGTGCGACTGCATTTGAGAAAGGGCACAAGAAGAAGACTACTGCTAGCAAAAAGCGAGGGAGACCAGTGTTGCGAACTGAATAAAAAACTTGACCTGCTTTTTATGAAAACAAATGCGCATCTAGGTTTATCGGAGATTCCTGTCTTTCTAACGGATTGTTTTATATAGAAATTTTTTATCCTAGGTATCTACTAGAGCCTAATACCCTTGGAACATACATTTCACACCGTTTCTCCCATAGTTCCAAGGGTTGTATTTTGACCTCCCTCTTTTCTTTTATCTTATCAAAGATGACGTCGTAGGCTTTGCTAGGTAGTTCTTACGTAATCATGAACGAGCCACCTTTCAGTCAATTGAGAAAGCCGCAAAACATCCAGTTCATCCTTTGATATACAGTTTGATAACTAGGTAAGTTGACACAGCTCATGGAACGTTTTTTGGTGTGTGACTACGTAGTACTGACTTCAGCATTGGTTGCCCATATAGAACTTATGCGCATCCGCCCAGTCGCTCCCTCTCCAAGCAAGCATGGCTTCATATCAATAAATTGACCAAACGACCTGGACGAACAGCAAAGCCAATTCATTCTTTTCTCTATACACGGGTCATGCTACGGGGTATTAAGATATATTTTGACTCGAATCACCGATAGTAATTGAACGAACGAGAAGCTGCCCGCCCGGGCTTCACTAAATACCTTATCAAACATGCGACACCACACGCTTGCAGCTCTACTAGCTGGCGCAAGCGTTGCGTTTGCAGCTCACAAGCCATTTAGCCTACAGGATGATGTGTTAGCTAACCCTCAGGTATGTATGAATGCTATTTACCGGAAGATATGCAATCGGAGAAGGCCAGACTTCTAACAATGCTGTTCGTTATAGTTTGAAGTTATCTTTCCTGACGAATATATACTAGAGTCGGACGCACGACTACGGCTTGCAAAGGCTCAGTCAAAACATAGTGATGCTACAAAGACGCCTTCTCAGCCATCAGATGCACCAAGCATCGTTTCCCAGGACGACAGGTCTGATCTATCGGAACAAGCACCGCTTCACGGCAGGTCAGAAGCCGAGGATGAGGAATTGAAGCAAGGCGGGGATGATATAACAATTGATTCCTATCATGAGATGGTTCTGGACGGCCAACGATTTCTTTGCGGAATTCCGAATGTATCACCTATCGGAAAGGAGAATACGTCTACTTCTACACCTAACCCGGAAGACGAGGCAGTTGAACTGGCAAGGGCAACCAACCGGGGTCTCGAGCTGCTTAGTGACCTGGAAGGCAAATGCCTGTACTATGCTGCTGGTTGGTGGTCATATTCTTTTTGTTACATGAAGGAGGTACGGCAGTTTCATGCACGTCTTCCCGGGCAAGGGGTGCCTGTCTATCCGCCGGCCGAAGATCCGGACTCTAAAACTTACGTCCTTGGAAGATTCCAAAAGAACTCAGAACTTGGGCAGCCTACCGCGGCATCTACTGAGGTGGCTGCTTTGCAAACTAAGGGGGAGTCGTGGTACTTGGTTCAATATCTTGAACGAGGCACTATTTGTGATTTGACAAGGAGGCCCCGCAAGATTGAAGTGCAGTTTCACTGCCATCCACAGTCTCCCGAGCATATTGCATGGATTAAGGAGGTTACAACGTGTTCTTATGTCATGATGGTCTACACTCCACGACTATGCAACGATGTGGCCTTCCAGCCGCCGCGAGTGGAGAAGCCGAACAGTATAAAGTGCCGGGAGATAATATTGCCAGAGCACGTCTCCATCTGGGAAGCGGCCTTGGCCTCCAAGCGTGCACAGGCTAAGAGAGAGCTGGTTGAAGGTACCGATGAGCCCTTTGTCACGGTTGGAGACATCCAAGTTGGTGCTATGAAACTAGTTGGTAAGGACGGAAAACGAATTGAAAAAGACCAGTTCGGAGTCGGTGGGGAGCCGAAGGTTAAGGTCGTGGCAAGGAGCGAAGGAGGAAAGGTGAAAATTATATCAAAGGAAACACTGAAGAAGCACAAGGTGACAAATGAGAAGTTCGAGAGACTGAAAGAGGAATTGGACGAAGCTGCGGACGGTGAAGATTGGCGATTGGAAGAGATCTCGACAAGCAGGGGAGAGGGACTACGGGCGATTATTGACGATCCTTTTGATGATGTGGGGAGAGAGGAGGGAGAAGGAGAAGAAGGAGACGCAGAGCCCGAGACAGAGAACGAGGGCAAAGCGAACAAGGACAGCCCGAAGAAAGAGACTAAGCTCAAGGATCGGCAGCAGCAGCAGCTGAAGGAGAAGAAGAGCACGAAGAAGCAACAGCCAAAGCCGAACAAAGTGCGGATGCTGCGCAAACTCCAGGGGCGGGAAGCATCAGATGAAACTGCACCTGAAGCTGGCAGTGATGAAACATACAAAACCGATAGCAAGGTGGCAAAGGAGAAGAGCGAGAAACCCCACAAGGCCGACAAGTCTGACAAGTCTGATAAGGCGGATAAGAAGGAGAAGGACGAGAAGGACGAGCTGTAGAATTGATATCTTGGATCTGCTCTTCCTCGTCGTCTCCCTTTTTCTAGATATCGAGCCATGTTTAGGTAATCTTTCGTATTAGCGCTGTAAAATACCACAATACCATATGTTTAGCCCGTGTATTGGCGTCACGTAAAATACATCCAACAGTTCGCCCAGCCTGCGAAGTTCGAACATCGAGAAACATCGGCGACCTCGAGACAGCGTCTTCTCTCCAACTAACTATACGAAGCGACCAGCCAGCGAACGCTGCACCAGCATCAATCAACTGGACAGACTCGCTGTAGCAGTGCTGTGTCTTCCGTCAAGCCTGCCCGATCCCTACGTCTGCGCGTGTTGGCATTGCTCGAGGACACCTAACTACCGAGTCTCCCGCACCCCCCTCACCACCGGTAGCTGTCTGGAGCATGCAGTGGCAGCCTCATTTATAGGACTCCGGCCGCCTATATTTCCGCCGTCGCCCACTTCTCGTCTCTAGGGGCTGCTCTAGAAAGCTGTTGTCTGTCTTACCCGGCCTGCCCTGGCTAATCTATCTACCGAGAGACACCGCCGTTAACGTGCATTACGTACTGCCCAGACCAGATTCCAAAGGGCCGCATATACCTGTTTATTCCCACCAGGGAAGATATTAAACGCGCTGCTGGAGAGGAGGATACCGAAACCGTTGGTTATCGCTGTGGGAGGTGGTCAAGATGGGCTTTGAAGGTGTCTGCACTGCTGTGTACGACTACACACCACAAGGAGAGAATGAGCTAGCCTTTGCAGAAGGTGACTTATTGTACATACTGGATAAGTCGTCAGACGACGGCTGGTGGAAAGCAAAGAAAAAAACCACTGAGTTTGAATCCGAGGAGCCTGTCGGATTGATCCCTCATAACTACGTGGAAGAGGTGCGTCCCCCCCTACCCCTATTGCGCTTTCTTCTTACCTGAGGCCATCCTCAGTATGGTTGCCCATTGGAAGGTGTCCTGATTTTAACTAACTGTGCTACTCATCTTATGGCTACAGGCACAACCAATTCAGCAAGCCAAATCCATCTACGATTATACGCGACAAACGGACGAAGAGGTGTCGTTTGCAGACGATGTTGATATTTTAATTTTTGACACCTCTGACCCTGACTGGACACTGGTCCAGGTAAACTCCGAGTATGGGTTTGCTCCGTCGAATTATATTCAAGTGATAGGTGATATCGAAGCGCCTGGAGCTGAAGCTGCAGCACCTCCTGCAATCGAAACCCATAAAGCGGTCAAGTTCGCAGAGCCTGAACCGGAGGCTCAACTTGAACCTGAACCAGAACCGGAACAGGAACAGGAAACCCCCCCTGCTCCTCAAATAGCTCCAAAAGCACCTGCTGGACCAGCCGCCGCCCTCGCTGGAATACTACACACCCAACAACCAAGCGAATCTAGAGCTGTCCCTCCTCTTCCGTCTCGTGAATCCCCAGCAGCAGCACAAACAGTAGAGCCCGCGCATGAGGACGACGAGGTAGAAGCCCCAGCTCCTGCCCTTCCACGCCGACCGCCATCCCAACAGGAATCTCCGAGGGAACATTTGCCCTCCCCCAGGGAATATCGACCTCCTCCATCCCCTAGAGACCATTTGCATTCGCCAACGGGCTTTTCCCGTGAGGGATCTCGTGCACTGTCTCCACATGATTCCCTCAAGCGAGAATCGACAGGAGGTGTCCAGCCCTCTCCTCCATATAGTAGGCTTGCTCTTCGAGATGACATTTATCCCCGCCATACATCAACATCGCCCTCAGGATACCACATATATAACATCAGTGAAATGATATCAATCATGGGGAAGAGGAAGAAGATGCCAACAACCCTTGGAATTAATGTTGCGGCTGGAACCATTTTCATATCGCCAGAAAAGTCAGAGGATGGCCCTCTCCAGGAATGGACTGCCGAAAAACTAAAGCATTATTCTATTGAGGGTAAACATGTGTTTGTCGACCTTGTTCGACCCAGTAAAAACGTCGATTTCCATGCTGGAGCCAAAGATACTGCCCAGGAGATAGTGGCTGCTCTCGGTGAGATCTCTGGCGGATTCAGGGCCGAAGGATTGAGAGAGGTTATAGCAGCTGGCACCAGCGGAGCCAAGAAGAAGGGAATTATTCTTTATGATTTTGTTGCCCAAGGTGAAGACGAAGTTTCTGTGGGTGTTGATGATCAAGTTATCATCTTGGATGACTCCAGGTCCGAAGAATGGTGGATGATCCGACGGGTAAAGAACGGAAGAGAAGGTGTCGTTCCCAGCAGCTACATCGAAATAACGGGAGTTGCGGACTCAGGATTATCCGGCGTAAATGCTGGGTTATCATCCGTTGAACAAAACAGGCTAGAAGAAGCACGTCTAGCTAAACAGTCAACCCGGTCCTCAAAGAGACAAGACTCGGATGGGACAGGGTCCATAGAGGTAGGCCCAGGTGTGAAATTGCCGCGCAGACGGAGCAGTCTTGGAAGAATTGATGGTAACCAACAGTCACAGCGCTCGAGACGAGAGAGCAAATCATCAAAGTCAAGTATGCTCAGCAATCCCACTTGGTTTCATGCATAGTTCACTAACATCACATAGAGCCGAATCCCGCAAAAACGAGAAAATGGACCGACAGGTCCGGCACCTTCACCGTCGTTGCCGAATTCATTGGTCTGGCAGACGGCAAAATGCACCTTCACAAGCAGAATGGCGTAAAAATTGCTGTCCCAGTCTCCAAGATGTCTATTGAAGACTTGGAATATGTTGAAAAGGTTACTGGTGAGTCTCTTGATGAAGATAAACCTCTATCTGATATCCGCCGCCGTAGCCAAATGGGAAGCGAGCGCAAAGTTGTAGGCGCTTCTATCAAGAAGGAGCCGGAATACGACTGGTTCGACTTCTTCTTGAGAGCTGGAGTTGGACCCCATCAGTGCGAACGGTACGCAAGCAACTTTACCAAGGATTCAATGGACGAATCAGTCATCCCAGATATCACTTCGGATGTTCTTCGCACCTTGGGATTGAAGGAAGGAGATATAATAAGAGTGATGAAGTATGTTGAAGAGAAATACAAGCGGAAGGCTAAGGGAGGTCGGAATGTCACATTTGCGGATGGCGATGAAGAGCCTGCTGCCGGGGGTCTGTTTTCCGGTCCTGGTGGTGCCTTACGGAATAACACTCGCAAGGGACGTCCTACACCAGCATCTCAAGCCAGCGACGTGGTTGATCCAAAAGCCTTTACACCTAAAGATAAATCCGAGCCCGCTGAAGGGAAAGGCGCATCAACAGACAAGGAGAAAGACGGCCCTACAGGATTCGAGGATGATGCATGGGAGGTTAAGACCCCAACTAAACCTGCAGCTTCAACCGCACCATCCTCCGCTCCAACTGCTGCAGCAAGCCAGCCAGCATTGACTGGCGCTATGGCAGACCTGTCCCTGCTCCAGACCCCCTTAGAGCCCACGAAAACCGCTCCAGCCCCCGCTGCCAAACCAGCTGAGCCGGCTGTCACCCAACCTCCAGCTACTCAAGCACCACCAGCAGCTCAACCTCAGAATCCAGGCGCAAACCCTCAGTTTTTTGCACAACTTGGCCAGCCTCAGATGCAGGCTATTGCGCCGCAGATGACTGGATACGTCCAACCCCAACTCCAGCCCCAGCAAACTGCTATGCCACCTCGACAACGCCCTCAGCCCCCTACTACAGCAGCTAATCAAGGGTTCCTCACTCCTCCACCACCCCCTCGACCATTCTCTGCACCCAATAACCAACCAGCACCAAACGGCTTTGTAACACAGCCGCTACAACCCCAACTCACTGGCATCCCATCCACGGCTCCACACATAGCTCCACCCGGCCATAGCCTGGCAGAACTCAATCAACAGCGATTCCAACAGCAGCAGTTGGCACCTCAGCCAACAGGATTCCCTTCTCAGGTTCCAGGAATGACCGGCCAGTTTGGTTCTCAGGTACCTTTTATGAATTCTCCCCAGCAGTTCATGGGTGGCCAGCAACAGCCCTTCCAGACCAGCTCGCCTGCGCAGCAAGGGTTCCCGGCTTTGGCTCCTCAACCCACGGGTTATCCTCAATTTGGACAGCAACAGCAACCGCCCATGCCAACGGGATCTATCAACTCCGTTCTCCCCACTCCCCTACAGCCCCAGCGCACAGGTGCAAACGGTTTTGGAATCAATCCAAGCTTTACCCCATCACCACCTCCAATTCCACAGCAGCCTGCCGCTGCACCACTTCTTCCTCAAAAGACGGGCCCAGCTCCTCCCGTACGTTTTGGTGTCCACAAAGATGCTGCTGCAAAGAAAATCATGCCACAGCCAACTGGAAAGGCAAATCTCGCTCAAGCAAGTATGTTATATTATATTAACCTTTGGCCACGTATGATATTTACAATGATTTCTCTCGACTAACCTATTGCTTAGCCCCATCCAATCCATTTGGTTTTGCCTAGACCGATCCAATCCATCTGAACTTTTGATCTACTTACGAATGACTCCACAAAGAATAACGATATCATTGCTCATCCTTACCTTCCACCGCCTTCCATCTCCCTAATAAAGAACCTTTTCAACCCTGGTTTAGCAATAACCATTCTTACATTTTTACTTGCGAATAGTTATTCAATTGCTCATTGGATCCGCATCACTGTCTAACCTACTACTTTTCTTTTGTTCTCAAGCTTCCTTCCTTCCCCTTCCCTCCGACTCCCAGGAATCTCCATACCGTCTAACCTGACCTTGTGCCCATAGTTTGTTTCAACTTGATCTTTTCCTCTGTCTCTTAGGCCTTTGCATGATTCCGTGTAATCATGTCGACTAGGATAATCACTTATAGACAGCATTTTCTCCGTCACCACCTCTTTTCTTTGTTTATTCCTGAGAAATACTTGTTTACCGGGTCCATCTTTCGCTACCCCTAGCTCTTTCAATTCACCTTTATATATTTCTCGAATTTAGTCTTTGGCTGATTTATGACTATTCCTGCAAATTTTTTTATATTTATTAGCATACTTGTTGTCTTCCCCAGCAACCTACGGTTCCTATCAATCCAACACAGCTCTATACATGCATACACTTCCGAACCGAATATATTTGCCACGACCTTGTATTATTTTTAGCAATGCCGCATGAAGATCCACTTCACTCATATACTTCTAGTCTACGGAGTATATCGCACCTGGGGTGCGGTAAAATTGTTATACAGTAAGTGAAAGCGTATTCTCATTGATATCAGGGGCACATAGAGTCATTAAGCGTACATGTTTTCTGGCAAGGCCAACTCCTCAACATAAAACACATGGACAAGAAACACTCAAGAACAGGCTGGCAAAAGGGATATCTTGCAAACAAGAAGGAATCGAAGGCGTAAACAGAGCATGACAAGAGAAGGGAAAAGGTACCAAAAAACACGTCGAAAAGGTCCATTTACATCAACTGGAAGACAAGATTGGAGGCCAATTCTCCAGTCTTATTCAAGAGATCACGGAAAGTCAGCGGAGCGTCTCCAACTTCGGCATGATGCACATCAGGTCTATAGGTAGCTAGCTGCCTCACTTTGCACGCAACATAGTGAGTAGTGAGTTTGCGAAGTCGGTTCTCTCTCTCAGAAGGGATATCTGCACTAGCATCTAGAGACGGAAATCTCGGGTCGTATGGCTTAGTATTCTTGAATGTGTAGTGCAGTAACTCCAAAACATGGGGGATAGTGCCGTTGTCTCCATGCCCATTGCCAGATCCTCGCAGAGGAAACGAGACTAGTTCTCGATGAAGTTTCGTCAGGGCGAGCTGAGCAAGGGCGGGAACAAGGTAGCGGGAAGCGAAGACATAGATTTTCGCATGGTATAGGATGTAGGGGACTTCGCGGGAGTCGCTGTTGGCCTGTAAATGGCCTGGTAGATGGGTTCTGCGTTCGTACTGTGGATACTGAATAGCGGTGAATTCATCCCAGATAGACACTCCAGCAGGTCTGGAAGATGGAAGAGCGAAGAAAGGCTCTCCTCTTATGGAGCCTTCGGACTTTGATGTCCCGAGCAACGACTCTTCTTGAGTCGGTTGAAATTCAAACCAATCGCCAGAATCCGTGTTGTTCTCCTCGGGCTTTTCTTCAGGTTTCTCTTTCGGTTTCTCTTCTTTCTCCTCTTGCTGAAACGGAACCACTGCTGTCACTGGCTCATTCTTTTTCTCTTCAATCACGGCAACATCTTTGGGCTTTTCTTTGCTCTCAGTTGGTGGAGGGGTTTTAGGAGGAGTGAGAGTGTTCGCAGCAGGACGCTCTTCAACTGCCTTTTTCTTTCCCTTCTTCTCTTTCTTACCCTTCTTACCCTTCTTCCCAGCGTCAGCGGCGCCTTTTGCCTCATCTTCCTCCTCCTGAGGCTGTGGCGGAGGGTCCTCCTTCACAACGAGTGCCTGGGGCTGAATAAGGGCAGGCTCCTCCTTTGGGAGCTCATCCTCGTCGTCCCAGATGGCGCAAGAGTCCTCTGGCCGTGGCTCTTTTGGGGAGGAAGGGGGTGACGGCGCCGGTGGTGGTATATGATGGTGTGCAGCTGGAGAGGAAGGTTCTCCGTATTCTGAATTCTCTGGTTGATCAGATCTGGCCTCGCGAATTGGAACCGTGTAATCTCCAGTGTACGCAAATTCACAGAAGCCAGTGAACGTCTCGACATCTTCGTCCTCTAGGACCGCGATGCGGTGCCTGGATTCACGGGTATGACCGTTGTTCATCAACCCATCGAGCCGGGGAGAGACATGTTTGGCAAGGCCAGACTGGATGGTGACTTTTGAATGGCCGGGTCCGATCAGGAAGGTGAACTGAGGAGAGTTGATGATACTGTTTGTCCAGAAGAAGGCCACGGCTGGTCAGCGGATTATTCCATTTGGTATACGGAGGATATTTTCCCGTATAGAGGATGTATTTCTTCAATGACAGTAGGAAATACTGCCATAATGTAGATTCCCATAGCCGATCTAACCGCTGACGGCAATTAAAGCGTACCTTCTGTAATCTGGGCCTGGAACCGAAGCCATGTTGCGCGAGCGTCAATAGAGAGCGCAAACTCTCTCCTCTAGCAGTCAAAGGCGCGTAAAGCAGTTGTCGATATTTAAGTGAAATATCGCACAAACGCGACTGAAAAATTTTTTGAACAGGCTGTAGTCTCTGTGAGAGGAAAAGAAAGCATGCAGCGGCGGCTTTTTCCCTTCTTATAAAGCCTTCGGGTCATGGCCCCCCGGCCGGCGCAGTTTTGAATGCCTCTTAAACACCGCAAGGTAGGCGCATAAAGGGATGCTGACGCTACAGGATCTTTGCTCCTGCATAAATGGCCCTCTGCCGCCCGGCATACGTGTAGGTGAGCGACGCAGAAACCCGTCTCGAACCAGCCTCGAGGCTGCAGATGCGAGTCTCAGGTCGGCAGGGCCTTCTGTAAAATCCACAATAATGCGATCCTCTCCTCTATTCTTGCAGCGACGAGCTACTGTATGCAAGGCCGGAGACGAACAGACTTGCGGTGTCAATCCACTAACGGATGAATGCCCAATGGGCGCGCTATTACTGCAGCCATACCTTGCCGTATCTTGGCTGGCTCGAGGGTATGGCTTCTCGAAACGCAGGCAGGTAGCAGCTCGAGCTCTCAGCTTAAGAACGTACGTTAGCTCGAGGGACAAATCAAATCCGTCTTGACGGCGAAGCTGGATAATTGGGTATAGGTACTGATAGTTAAACGCCTGCGCAGAGGTGGAGAGCACCCTTCAGCGCGCTATATGCACTCCATAAACACTTCACCATGACGGACAGCCCAGGCCGGCCTGTTTCAGACTAACCTTACTGTCATTTTGTCCGGCATAAGGTAAGCCTCTCCTACCCGAGCTGCCGTGAAAGCTGTGAAAGTTGAGAAGAGTAGGCAGGATTTGAGGTTGCTGAGGTTGTGTTGTGTTTATATCAAGAATTGATGCGCGGTCAATTGGCACATTCCACCCACAGTACAGTTAAGTTGGTTAACGGAGTAAGCGTTGAATTACCAACTAAACACAGGAACTGCATGGTATCAATTCCGTAATGGGCTCTATTCTAGGCATATGTATACATTCTAGTTGAAAAGTACATTATTTACAAGACCGGCTGTACCCAATCTACCCCATAATCGTCAAGACAGCCTGCGGCATCTCAATGGACCAGCCTCACACTCTTGGAGCCTGGTTCCCATTCTCTCAGTCCATCTCGAATCGTGTACCAGAACTTAAGCTTCGAGCACAGCATCGTAGCACTGTCAATATCGCCCGACTCAAAGGCCTGGCCCATCTCGTTCACCGTCTGCAAAATCCGCTCCTCATTCTCCACCTTCAGGTCGGCGATTATGTTCTCGTCCTCGGCCTCCTCAACGGCTTCCTGCACCTCCATAACTTGCATCAAGGTTTCTGGACTCTGTGGGTGTTTGTTGGCGCCATCCTCAGCTGTCACGTCGATGTCATGCTGGGAAGCGAGAAGGTACTGCGCACGAGCTAATGGATCACCCAACGCACGGTAGGCTTCATTGATTCGAGACGAAAGGGCCTCCGCTTTTCGCTTTGCCGGCCCGTCGGGAAATTTGTCCGGATGTGCAAAGCCTTGGAGGGAAAGGAACTCGCGGCGGAGTTCTGGCAGAGAAATGTCAAATGAGCCATTCGGTGGAGGGCCATCAGGTAGAGTTTTGGGGAATATAGTGTAATGGGTCGTAATGTCAGGGATTTTTGCTGTTAAACCTGATGGCAGGTCTTCGGGAATTGGTTGTGAGGCAGGGTCTGCCTGTTGGGAAGCAGCCCTTGGAATAGGGCTCTTGAATGACAGAGAGCGTGATGTGTTGAATTGGCGGGACTGAGAGCTAGGGGGCCGTCTGTATAATCCGCTCTGACAGAGAAGACATTGTTCGTTGCTGCCTTGAGCAGTTCTCCGGACGGTTGGGTTTACTGGTCGCAGAGCAGGTGTCGGCCCGATAAGCCGGAAGACGGCGGAAGAAGGAATCTTCTTGTGCATATTAGACAAAAATAGCAGATCCTGAGTCAAGATGGTTCCTCCAATATCTATTCCTGTAGGTATTGTGCGAGATGATGAGTATATGCTGATGGCAATGCTGTTTGTTCACTTCAACTTGGGATGTTGAGGATGCAGCTTTTTTTTTAATCTGATCTGCATCCGGATCTGAATCTGATAAGATAAGATAACTTGATTTATAATCAGCGCAATCCATTACGTAATGGATATTACCAGAGTCTAGTGATATTTAATCCGCTCAGTTTTTATTTTTATTTTTTATTTTATTTACTTCCAATCCAACCTCAAGTGAACATCTACGAACCGATGTTGATAGTTAGTTTACAGAGACAGATACCCATGGGTGATTGACCCAGAATTTTTTGTGCCGTCTATAGACTGCTCATTCTTTTATCGTGCGTGTCAATCACCAGGAATCCGATAATACAACCATGATGCTAGGATTATGCATACACCGGAGCCTATTACTTTATAACCCTTCTTCAATACCCAGGCCATGCCCTCTGGAGGACACGAGATATTAGACTCATGTCTTTCATGGGTTCCGGTTTGGTCGTTGTAACTGGTGCTAACGGTCATGTCGCACGGCATGTTGTGTCGCAGCTGTTGTCTTCCCACATCCTAACCCGCGTACGTGGGACGGTGGCTCAAAAAGCTTCATACTGCCTCCAAACCCTTTGTTCCAAGTGGAAAGCTAGAAATTGCCATTGTACTAGACCAGACGATGGATGGCGCATTTGGCCATGCTATCCAAGGCACAATATATGTACCTTGGAGTCAATAATGAAAGAGGCAGGCATAAAAGCAGTCGTCCTTACTAGCCCTATCGTTGCCGCATTTGATGCACTTCATGGCTCCCGCCCGGGATACACCTACACCTTTACGGATTGGTGTCCGATTGGCGACAATGAAGCTGCGAACGTAAAGCATGACGTGAGCCAATACCCCGAAATGTGGTCGCCCTGGATAACCTACATGGCGTCGAGAAAATCTGCAAAGAAGGCCGCACGGCATTGCTACGGGAAACATCAACTTTCACGGACTCCCGGTACAGTACAGCCGAAATTTATTGGAGGTCGGTTCGCCATATCATTGGCAAAGGTGCTGATAACTTGACTTCTAGCTCGAGTTTGATTTGGGTACCTGCCTTAATCTACTACCAAAAGTATGCTAATACCTTCCCAAAGATGGCCACCGGATATATTGTTGAGAAATGGACAGAAAAAATGCAGGTGACCATTGTAGCAGAAATTCATTATAGTGGAAAATAACAAATTGATACAGGCGCAACACTATAACACTGACGCAGACTCATTTCTATCTATTCCGAGAATGGGCTCCTGGATACCCTTGAACAAATGATCGTTAATTTGATAAAGCAGCTTAACACGTCCATGTTCAACGATGCGTCATGGATTTGTTCTATGGTTACTGGACAGATACCTCAACCTCGAAATCTAACGCGCAAGACAATTGTCATTTGTACCTAAAGGCCTAGTCTAGGTCAAGTGACAGGGGAGCCTCCACCCTCTTAGAGGCCTTGGGTTTCTCGGCGGATTGACAATCACAACCACCACAGCCATGTCTCCCTAGGTGTGCCTCGCTAGCAGCATACAGCGGACCTTACTCGGGGTTTGGCAAGCCCTGTGTAGAAAATCTGCTCCGTGATGCATCAGCTGCAAAGATTCTGACCCTCCGCCACTGTATGTATCGAGTCGCTCTGTAAGCTCTACTCTGGTCCATTGGCAATAATCCGAACGAACAAGGCCGTGGTAAGTTTGAAACCTCGAGATCGCTTAACCAGCCAGTCGAAGCCACCCAAAAACATTGATGTGACACCCAGACTGACAGTCTCGCTGTATCGACTGTCAAATATTTATTACAATTCACCAGCAGCGCCCGAACACTGAGCTAATATTGAGCCCGGCCCAGAGCGGATAATCATGAGACGTAATGAGGACAGCAGAAGCAGGAAGCTTCCCATGAAGCCCCGACAAATAACTGTGGCCAGACGTTGGAGATGGGAAAGGGCTGAGGCTCAACCCTGTTTCAATATGAAAAATCTTCGCTATCCTGTCCACTACCATAGGCCAGGATTTGAAACGGCTTTTGTTATTTTACCGAGTAATAACGGTGGTGGTCGTGAGTATATTCCAGTAAGATGTAAGCATTCTCTATCCTGGATAACTAAAGAGGTTGTTAGTTATTACATTGGCGGAATATAACTGGTCATAATTCTGCGATAAGATTCGTCTGACTGGTACGGAGTATGCTCTCAAATATTATTAGTTATTTAACTTGGTCAATATCTCGGTAGTTGCAGAATATAGCCCATCCCGGCTAAGGAACGAATCGATAACTGCCTGTTAACATTACGCTGTCCTACATGATCGTCCAAGATTCGACCAGCAACCGCCAGATAAATAAATATATCTGCCTGCGCTGCATTCTTCCTCCTGTGGCTGTGCAGTCAAGGAAAAAGAAAGAGGCAAACGTAATAAGCAACTAGTCAGTCTTACTCAGTTATATATATGCATTACATTACGATACATCATGGCTTTCCCAAACAACCCCACAGCCCACATCCAACCAGGTGTTTCAGGCCGGCCAGGTTACCGATATATTTAAAGAGCTCCAGAGGGCGAGCTTTACATGGAATCCTATCACAGCGGGCATGTATGATGCTGAAGGGAGAAACAAGACCACATTAATCACTAGTTATATCCATATTCCGCCTGTCAACCTCCAGAGGGCATTGTACAGACGACTCCTCACCGCTAACTAATGGCTGCTTCATTCGAGTTACGAGCTCGCAAATCAATATCTGCTTTCGAGAAAGCCAGCCTGGCGAAGCTAGCGTGGCTAAGAAAGAACCATAACGGGGTGATACAACAGGATACCCAGCCTCTGTATGAGCTCTTCCCCATTACAAACGTTATACGCACCCCCAGGGCTGTGGGTGAAGCGGAAAATTGAGTATTACTTGAATAGCATTGTGTCCTGACAACCATTGACTATAGAAACAGAGGCAAGCCGTTTTCGTGCTGGGATGAACTACCAGTTGAATTGGTTGTCAACATATTCGGTCTCTGCCGGCTCCAGGATCTAGGCAGCCTGCTCCTTGTTTGCCGGAAATTCTGGTATCTTTTGCAGGTTCACGAAGAGGCTATCACCAGAGAGTACTTGCGTATCCGGCGGCATGGGACCCTGCCGTCTCGAGATCACAAGCCGAACCATTACACAAGGGCGCCTGAGGACGATGTGATATTACTGTCCGATCTATTCCCGCCTTTTACTGAAGCTACCAATCGCCGAGAGCATTATTCTTTTAGGTATCTCGCAGACTTACGTCGGAGACAGGAAGTCTGCTCGAAATTATCATACTACCTTGCAGATCATGTTCTAGACCGGTTCATGGAGGAGAACCCTGCCTGGGTGAAGTCCTTATCACATCTCTCGAAACCAACACAGCAGAAGGTTTTGGAACGTGGAAGTGCCCTTCTTCAGTCGAAGCTGACTCCTCTTATGCAAGTCAACCTGCTGTTTCACGACTTCTCCAAGCTTAATTCTAATATATATATTTATATCATTAGGTTTTATACCATGTTTTTCCTGAAGAAGTATGATGAAGCACGGTCAGAATTACAGGATTCCCTTTACGAAGCATTCGAAGCAGGAAAGCTCCCGGTACCAGTCCAGCCTCGTGATCGGTCAATAATGTACCGCGCACTTCAAACAAGGATTCTCCAAGCCTACCCTTTCATCGACTCACGGGCGTTAATATCAGCTCACCACTGTATACGGCTACTGATATTTTCCCTCCATCGAGTTCTCGTTGCGGAGACACCTGTTACGACATCATGCGAGAAATTTATCATTATGCTACTTACTACCTCCGGCCTGGAACGAGTCACGGAATTCTTTGCTGCCGAAAAGGGCGGAAGCAATCAGCGTGCTATGAGAAAAGAATTTATGCGCAAGACACAGGTGGACTGGGACATGTACAGAAACGACTCCAAGGCCTTGAAGGTGTTTGACGCATTGAGTGGTGACTGTCACTACCCCCCATTAATGACTGAGATATGGATTGGACCGGCAATCGAGGAAATCTCTAGACGGCAATTACTTATACAGCATCCCAATGAGGATTTTGTGACGCTGTGGAATGATGCACATATCAGCCTCGGCTGTAGTTATTGTGCTAGAACGAATGCGAAGATTAAATGGCAGGCATGATATACGAGCAATCAAATTTGACAAGCGCTGTTATTTTTCATTTCATTTCATTTTACCTTGTTGCATGTTTCTCTTTGCTCGGCGTTTATCTTGCGACTTTAACTATAGATTTTATGATACTCCATCCTGCTTCAAGAGAATGTTGATTTTCAAGATTTTATCATTCCCTTCTGGTGGCAAGTTCCTAGAATTGCTTCCAGTTGACATACTCATTACTTACCTTTGTCGGAAAATTGACTAGCATTCCCGTACCTTAACTAGCTAGTTAGACGGGTTGGCACTGGTACTCAATGACGGAAAACAATGGAACAAATAAAAGCTGGCTGATCGTGCTCCTCCAGCTAGTGCTTTGTTTGAATAACTCCTACAGTTAGTCCGAACGTTGGGTTAAGTTGAGCGGAACGGGCCGTAATTAGTTGGTTAGGCTACCCGCGCGGGTAACCAAAGGCCCATAGCCGCTCTCGGCTATGGTGGTGGTGGTGTTACACTAGGAGATGCTGAAAGCTTTATTCTTTTTCTCATACGTATATTTTTGTCATCATATCTCAATACGAAGGCTAGATCTATCTAGTATCGTACTTGACTCAGGGAACACTGCAGAGTGTGGAGGCACTGTAGAGCGGGAGCCGCCAGATTCCGTACGCACATCGGCGGGAATGAGTGTCGACGAGCTGATAGATACAGGACACAGGTAAAAACCGGGGCCTTGAATGCACGTATCTCTCGTTGGGTATTCTCACACTGTAGGAATTGGCGCGGTTTCTCCTTAGAGGCGCTCGTGATTGAAAAATACGGTTTGAACCCTTGGTCATGGAGCATGGAGTCGAGCTTTCGGGCATTATATCTGTGCTGAATCTTCAAAACATATTATTCGATGCCCCATAGCTTGACAGTTCGATCGTGTCCGCAACTTGCTATCCACTTTGCATCGGTACTTATATCAACGCTTAGGACATTTCCAGAATGGCCCTGCAGTGATTTCACCAGCGACCAATCATCCGCACTGAAAATGTTGACATTCTTGTCAAAGCCACTGGAAACAAAGAATGTCCCTGATTTCTTGGGCTGAGGAGGCTGTTCGGGTTGATCCTTCGTTGAAGTAGGCGTTATATCCATCGCGTCTCCATTCTGGTCCTGTGCTAAGGTAGTTGGAAGGAGAGAAGCCGAGTCACTCCCCTTGTACCATCTTAGATCAGACACGACGCTCTTATGTGCGCCTACTCCTCCACTACCACGAACTTGCCGGAGATCCCAGCACTTGACCCAACCATCCGCTGACCCCGACAGGATACGGTGTCCATCTATTCCCCAATCCAACGCATATATTTCACGGATATGGCCCTCTAGAATCATAACGGTTCGACCGGTACGTAGGTCCCAAATACGTCCGATACTATCAAGACCGCCGCTAGCTAGAAGTGAGCCATCCGTGTTGAATCCTAATGCATAAACTCCACGTGAATGGCCTTCTTGTAGGAGAAGCTCCTGGTTCGTTTGTACATCCCACAGTCGCCAGGTGGTATCAAAAGAAGCAGAGGCAAGATATTGCCCTGACGGGTGAAATTCAACACGGCATACTCGGTCAGAGTGTCCAGAAAGTGTTCCAATAGATGTATCTTTATCAAGAGACCAAAGCCTGATATTCCCTTCAGCACCTCCTGTGGCAAGGTTCAAAGACGATTCGGATACATTCGATTCAGGCAGGGTGGCCCCTGGGAACCATGATATACCGCCAATTCGATCCGTATGGCCTCGTAGGGTGGCCTTTTCTTCCAAATTTGGCACCGTAAGTAGTTTGACACCTCCGCTCCAATTACCTGCTGCCAATATATCTCCATTTGGGGAGAACCTGGTGATGCTCACGGGTCTGTCTCCCGCAATCTGCGAACCGTACAACTCAAAATTGGCAAGCTTCTCCCTTATTGCTTTTCTGTGTTTAACATGCGTTCGGAGAGGTATGGTCGATTCAGCCTTTTGTCGTTCTATTCTCGCCTTAGCCCTGGGTATGGAGTATCTTGCAATATCTCTTCGCGCCTGGAGCAGCGCCTGTGAGCCTTCGGTATAGAATTCTTCTTCTTGGTCTTGATCCTCCTCCTCTGCTTCCATGCCTCCCATACCAACATCTTGTGCACCAGCCTCACCTGCCGCAGCCTGTTGTTCTTCCAAGTCTGCTAGTATTTCTCGCAGTCTGTCACGTCTGTCCGTGGAGTCTTCACCAAAGAGGGTAATTGGGTGGCCCAATTCCCGCAACCGGGCCTTTACCCGTCCATCGTCTGTAGGTACGGCAATAGCGGCAGCTCGTCGTTTTCGCTCGAACTGAGATAATATAGCGGAAGCTTTCTCAGGAGCTATTCCTGCTGTAGCTGAGGGTAACTCGTAGTCATGGTCCACGGCTATTGAACAGACCCGTTAGCAAATGCGCGTGGATAACAACAAGCCGTAAAGGAAACATACGAATATTCGCAAGGTCTACTCCCATGTCCGTATCCTAATAATCCCAAATGATGGCCGTAAATCAGCTTCTGTCAATTGATCTATATATTGGCGTTAGGCATAAGGTGAGAGAGCTGCTTGCTTACCTCCTGCGCTTCCTCCACATAAGCGCGCCGTGCGGGATGCATGATTCCTTGACTTCCGGGTCAGATACTAAAGCTATTCGGAGTATATTTGGCAAGCTGACGGCGGCACAAGCTGTTCGAAAGCAAACAGTGGCAGCGGGTTGAAGCTGGCCGTGAGCTTTCTTTTGCGGCTGGTGTGAGATTTCTTCTTGGCTGGGACAAAGACGACTCTTTATATTTATTTCTTCGGCCAAACGAGACTCCTGGCAACAAAACACCTACGGCCAGCAGCCCGACCACACTCCTTAAAGACTGCCAGAAGGGCCCAGAGGGATCGGAATCTGAGGATCAGTCCCTAAAGCCAAGGATTTACCCCTTTCCAGGCTGTGATATTTTCTATCTAAATACTGAATATCCGCCGAACAGCAACCAGCGCGTGTTTGAACTCCTTAACCGTGGGCTACGCTGTGCAAATGCGCAGAGGAGAATCTGGCAATCGGACGGCCGCGGACTGGGAGGACACGGGAATTTTGGATATTTACTTCTGATGGCGACGGTGACGTTCTCTTCGAGGGCTTTGTGCTTTACCCGGCTTCAACGATTTGGTCTCCATGATATTCGACCTCGAACATCCCGAGTTCGCGTGACGGCCGTGGGAAGACAATATAACGGAGGCAGGAGAGGGTTTAGCAGTGCGATCCCACTGGAATCACGGCCCAAGATATCCTTTCGACTGGCGGTGTCGTCGTCTGGAAAGGGGCGGAGATTCAGTCCGGACAGGAACTTCTACAACTTCCACCCGCAGGTTCACGATGCTTTAGGAATACAGAGCTCGAATTATTACGACCGGAAAGCCAACAGGCCTGATAGTGGAGAGGATTCATTCTTCATCAGCAAGATTGGATACGATAATGAGGCTCTTGCCTTTGGAGTAGCAGACGGAGTCGGCGGATGGAGTGAATCAGGGATTGATCCTGCGGACTTCTCGCACTCTTTCTGCGGGCATATGGCAGAAACAGCCTTGAACTGGGAGTCCTCCCCCGAGAGCTTACGAGCTATGACCCTTATGCGGCTCGGATATGAGAAGACATTGATGGATAAGGCAGTCTTTGCTGGGAGTAGTACGGCTTGTGTTGGAGTAGCCCGGAATGACGGTTCAGTCCAGCTCGCAAAGTATGCAATACTACCTTCATATCCCACTATGTGTATGCTAAGCTGACCGTTTTTGTATAGTCTCGGCGATTCTGGATCGCTTCTCTTCCGCCTGGCTGCAGTCCACCATTACTCCGTACCGCAGACCCATGATTTTAATACGCCATACCAACTCGCGGCCGTTCCAGAGTTGATTCGACGGCAGTCCTATCTGTTTGGTGGAAAGCAGTTTGAAGACCTGCCTCAAGACGCGGCAGTGACCAACTGCTCGCTACAACATGGAGACGTCCTGGTCCTTGCCACGGACGGGGTGTTTGATAATTTGAACAACCAAGAAGTCCTTAAGTTAGTGACGACTCGAATGATGGCCACCGGGGCATGGACCGGCACGGCAGATATGGGTATATCTGCGTCGGATGACCTTGAAGCCCTGACGAAGCCTGGTGGTCTAAAATTCGGCAACAACCGGATAAAGCCTACCAAAGCAATTGCTGCTTCTGAGGAGGAGGACCCTCAGGGCAAGGGACATACCCTACAAGCACTTTTAGCCGTTACCATAGCCGGAGAGGCTAAGATTGCCAGCATGGACTTTCGGCGAGACGGGCCGTTCGCAAAAGAATATCAGAGACACCGTCCATGGGATCACTACCGGGGAGGCAAGCCGGACGATATCACGGTTGTCGCTCTGGTAGCTGTCGAAGAAGGTCGATCTACATCTAACTCATGAATTATACTAAAAACCTCGATACCCACTTTCTCCCTTTACCACGAGCGCTAAAAAGCTCAATCAGCTATCTACTGCCATCTTACCCTATTGAATTGTGCTCGAGCAAAGCCTTTTGATTCCTTCCTTTGGGCCTCCCTTAGACTATCAGCTTTAATTGCATACTACGGGGCATCTCTTTTTTACCTTCTTCACTGTGTGAAGATGCATATTGCGTTTATGCTTTTCCTTTGTGTACTCGGGCGGCAAGCTGGACTTTGGAGACAATATATGATGTATAAAATATATAATATTAGGTGCCTTGATCTCAAATAGAGACGTTTTTTATAGACAAGTTCTGGGAAGAGACGATGTCAAATTCATCAACCAAAAATTGTGCCGGGAAATACCTTTGGTGCAGACAGTGAGCGGTATAATCACTCCTCAGGTCTATATGAGACGATTTTACCCCAGGTGTCTGCGGTGCCCCAGATACCCCTTCTCAAACAGCTCAGCTGGACGATCTGTGAATTATCAACGAAGAGATTGACGTCAATGCCGAATTCACGAATATACCAACTGAACACCTTCGGGTCGGCCGCTACGCGAGCAATGAATCAGCTCTACATATGATAACGGAACAATGCTGAAGGATAGCCTTACCTTCAAACATAACCCTTTCCTGAGGCAGCTCCTTCATGATCTGTGAAACGACATCTGTTCTCCATTCACTGACATTTTCAGTTATGCCTTCGCTTTCAATCATGAGACGCTCAACACCAGCGTCGAGGAACTTTTTGCCCAGGTTGATAAGTTTCCCAGGGTCACTTGTGCCTATTGCTTCGAGCTCACTGGTCTCGGTGTCTATACAGATATGTTAGACGCGGCTTTCCATAGCTTATATACGGCTGTTTGAACGGGAATACGTGCCTCCTCCGGCACCGAACTGGATTCCCAGCTCTGGCTTTGGTTTCAAGCCGTACGACTGGACTCTCTCGACAAGTCGTAACCAGTCATCTTCCGGAATCGAAAGGAAACCAGCAGATAATTCAACGACATCGAACCTGCGTGTATCGGTTAGATCTGGGTTGGCTAAGACGTTGAATGGAGGAATATACCCGAGATCTTTGCACTTTTGGAAGTATTTATCCATAATTGTGGTATTATCTGGGTGAGTTAGGAGATGCTCTGCCCATCCACCCTATCTCATCCCGTCAACCAAAGCTGACTCCATAGGTAGGAGAGGAAAGGGGGTCCTTACGGTTGAAACATAAGCACCGTTCTCATGAGCAATATCAATCAGCTCTCTTAACTTGTCCTCATGGAAGAGAGAGAATGATCCTATCGAAATTAGCCGCATTGAAGGAGAAGATATAGAATACTCGGACTTGACTAACCTCCTGAGAACTTGAGGCCGTCGACATAGTCGCCCATCCTACGCTGCTGTCAGCAGTTCGATGTTCATCTCTGATGCAGACAGGGACTGCCCTACGTCTCGAATATATCAGAGAGGTATCTCTTTCCCATCACCTGGATCGAAAAGTTAGCCAGTATCGAGCAAGTGAAGCATTCGGCCTAGAGCCATACCGCATAGTAAGGTCCTCGAATCTCGGTCACTCCTTTCTTCCGTGGCTTTGGCGGAAGGGCATTCGACTTTGCGAAGCCCAGGCCGCTCTGCTTGTTCAGTAGAAGAGCATTTGCTCCTTTCCCAGCTGCGCCCTTTGCGAGGACAGGTGAGGTAGAAACTCTTCTCTGCAGGCATGTCTGGGGTTTGAATCCAGGGCATCTCAGCGCTTGAGTGGCCGCACAGAGTGATTTGGAAGACAGCATCCTGGCTGAGTACGCTATCCTGTATCAATAGTATATAGAATATATGGAATACAGGGACCTTCTACATGTTTCAAGAGTGTGAAATCACTGTTCAAAATATTTATCTTGCCGGTATCTGTTATAACTGTCGTCTGGGAAAGCTGTCAGCGTCATGATGTCATTGTTGGACACGGTGGAGTTAGATCCAGAAGCCCAAGTCAAGAGCCGGTACTCCGTATACATTACTCTAGCTGCTGGTACCTGGAGTTGATGCTCGCCGGTTGCTGTATCTCTTATTGTGTGCTCTTAATCGCGGCTAATATACGTGGATTCTCCATCAAGCCATCCAGTTAGGTATCAAATATTCTATCGAGGCCTCCGTTAGGTCTACCAAATAGCCAAAGTACCAAAGCAAGAAGTTAATAGCCACCAGTATTGTATAACCATCTACATCCACCAAAAAAATACATTGCAGCGTTCTAGTAGCTATAATAGACAATAATCAATGTAAATACAATAGATACTATCATCTGCTCCTTTGGTATCTTCCGTCTAGTTAGCTTCTATCAAACTGTACAATGAACAATCTTAGCAACCAAATAGCCACGCTTCCGCTAAGCTGCCTCCCAGTTCTCTCCGGCCCTTTTATTAATCTTGTCTTTTCTTCTTTTCTACTTTTCACGGCTTTTTATCACCGGTTTAACAGTAAAACAACACCGGGATATCAAATTCCTTATTTCCACTCTCACATTCATTAGTTACCTTCCTAACGCCACTCACTTCACAGGGTAACTTCCCTACTTCCACCCACTTAGTCCCTTCGCGGCTTCAGCTTTTGCTTTCTTTTCTTCGCTTTTCGCATCGCAGCAAAAAGTCGAAACTTCAACCTCTTCGGCTTCTCGAGCGTTTTCATCTCTCACGGCCAGTTTTGCTGCTTCGTTTCGTTCGGGAGGAGCCTGTATCCTTGTATATTGCGCTTTTGGCCGCGGCAGCACGCTCTCGGCTGTGTGCATTTCTCGAGCGTGGGCTGCTTGATATACCCCGAGCAGCGCGGCGGCGTCTCTGCGCGCTATCAATACCCCCCCGGCTACACCAGCCAGCCAGATATAAAAGAAAGAAGAAGAATACTTCTGGAGACAAGAAAATACGTCTTCCACCAAGGAGTGACATCCAGAGGCATTGATTGATCTGCGTTGGCGGCAGGTTGTCTCTCCAGCTCTTGATAACCGGACCTTCACCACCAAACCACCCACCGCCAACCTCGAGCAGAGAGACGAACAGACAGATAGCCGCCGTCTGACTCTGCCTCTTCCGCCCTTCTAGAGACGAAGAAGACCCTCCTCCGACCGTCTTCTGCCTCTCAGAGCCCGCCAAGTGGACGGCCGACCAGCAGGACAGGGGTTTCTACCGACTTCTACGGCTCGGAAAACACGCCTGCGACCCTCTGAGGCACTGATACTGGCCTACAGCTCGTCTCTACGCCCATAAACTACCGTCTCTGCTACACTACAGACGCTGGACACTCGCTGTTGTTGCTTTGCCCGCCAGCATCTTTTTTGCGTGGTTGCCTGTCAATCAACACAACGCGTTTTTCCTGTTTCACGCCATTTTTCGCGCACCCAAAAAACTCCATCCACTCCGAGCCAGCGCTGAAAAACCCAACACAAAATTTCCTCGGCTACCCGACCATCGACGCATCACCACCATCGTCTGCCAGCCACCACCATTCATTGACCGTCCATCGCCCGTTTACCTCCTACTCTGTCCGCCATGGCTGACACCGGTAAGAGCTGCGCCTCCGTTTCTGTCTGCCCGTTGATGATGACTCTGGAGAGCTAACCACCTGTCGTTGTTGTTTTTTTGCAGAACCTACCAAGACACCAGAGCCATCGCGTCCTGAACAGCAGGAACCCGAGCCTGTCAACAAGGAAGCCGGTCAGTCCAATGCCTAATACCCTTCCTGCACCCTCTGCCCTGCCCTTTAGCTCGCCTTCCCCCTTTTTTGATTTTCTCTGCTGTCTAGTGGACTAACCAGGTCGCGACTTCAACCAAGCAGACGCGGAACCCACCACTGAAGCAACCGACAAACCCCAACCCGAGCCTACAGAAAACACCGAAGAGAAGAAGCCAGCTGAAGCCAGCGCTGACGCAGAGGAAGATGCCTCTGTAGACAAAGCTGATGGCGGGGAGGGTGGCGAGGCTGCTGGTACGACCGAGCAAGCTGCCGCCGAAACAGCTGCGAACGGCTCTTCATCTGTCTCCAAGAAGGCTGCCAATGGCAAGCGCAAGTCGACGTCCGGCCCTGGCCAGAGGAAGCTGAACAAGAAAAAGTCAATGAACCGGATATATCACTTGGACGTACAGCCCGGAGAGACCTATCTCGCTCGAATGAAGAGCCATCCGCCATGGCCTTCCATCGTTTGTGACGAGGAAATGCTGCCTCCTAGCCTACTGAACACGCGTCCAGTCACTACCAAGCGAGCAGACGGTACATACACCGAAGCCTACAGTGATGGTGGGAAGAAAGTGAATGACAGGACATTCCCAGTCATGTTCATGTACACCAACGAATTGTGAGTGAAAATATCACCAACCTCTCCCCTACCTCCTTCTCACTCTGCTACAACAATCGATTGGCATATCATCATCTTCATTGACTAATACTTGTCTACTTTCAGTGCCTGGATCCCTAACGTCGACCTCACCCCTATAAGCCCGGAAGACTGTAAAGACGTCTCGGAAAAGAACAAGACAAAGAACCTAATTGCAGCTTATCAAGTAGCTGCCGAGGGCCACGATCTCGACTATTTCAAGACAATGTTGGCCGACTTCGAGCGTGCTAAAAAGGAAGACCAAGAGGAGAAGGAAGCCAAGGCTGCCGCAAAGGCCGCAAAGCAAGAGAAGAAAAAGCGAAAGAGCATGGAAGTCGTTGATGAGCCTGAAGACGAGGAGATGGAGGACGCTGGGGAGAAGAAAAAGAGCTCCAAGAAACGCAAGAAGGACCTGGAGAGCGAAGGAGAACAGGAAAAGGTAAGACTAAACGCGGTGCCTGATATAACTAGTTGCTGTTGTGTGCGAGCCTGCAGTGCGCCTCCCCTGCGCAGAAATTACGGATGCTGACTAGAGATGACTGTAGCCCGTAAAGACACCCAAGTCGGCCACAAAACTAAAGCTGACGACGCCCAAGGCTCCCAGCACTGGTGAGAAGGGTGGTAAGAAGGCTGCCAGCACCGGAAAGTCTTCTAAGGGGAAATCCAAGAAGAAGGCCGATGCTAGTGACGAGGAGATAGAAACCCCCAAGGAAACTGAGAAGCCAGTCGATCCCCAGGAGGCCAAGGCAAAGCGGGAGAAGGAGAGTACGTGTCATCCGAATTTTATCCGGTTTTGATCATTTTCCGAGTCTGATGCTAATGCTTCTTTCCAGTTCTATATCTTCGATACAAATTGCAGAAAGGTTTCCTCACGCGTGACCAAGCGCCAGAGGAATCAGAGATGGAGTTGATGTCCACCTACATTAACAAGCTGGAAGCCTACTCTGACCTCGAAGTGAGCATTATCCGATCTACCAAGATCAACAAGGTGCTCAAAGCCATCATCAAGCTGCCCACCATCCCCAAGGAAGAAGAGTACAACTTCCGAGGGCGATCTGTCCAGATCCTATCCAAGTGGAAGCAGCTCCTAGAATCAGACATACCCTCAGCAGGTGAAGGATCTACTCCAGCTGATAAGCCAACGTCCAACGGTGTGCACAAGAAGGGCAGAGCCGGAAATAAAAAGGCCGAGACAAAGAAGGGACAAGAGAAGAAGACTGAAGATGCCGATGAAGATACGGCTGAGCCATCCAAGGATGGTGACATTTCGATGGCTGACGCAGATGACGAGAAGCCCGAGACCGAAAAGGAGGAGAGAGTAGCTGAGGAAGAGGAGAACGAGAAAGAGAAAGACGAGGAGGAAAAGGAAAAGGAAAAGGAAAAGGAAAAGGAAGAGGAGGCTGGCACTCCCACAAAGGACGCTGATGCCATGGAGACATGAACTAAACAGCCATATCTTATAAAGGAAGGCTATGCTCATTTGTCCTAGCATGCTATACGGCTTGCAATATACAATCCATTTTTGCAAAGCCCGCTACTCCATGAACAAATGACTTGACATAAAAGCCTGAAACCAAACCTACCTACGCTTTTCAACTGTTCTCCCATTCTTACAATCCGGCTGGAGCACGATGGCGGAAAAAATTGTACCTTTCTTCAATTCTACCTCCCGTTCCCATTCCCATCCTGCTTCAAAGGCCAGGGAATCCCAAAGCGATGATTTACCCTGCCTTGAACCACCTTGTCCGACCTGTCTCTTGTTTTGCTGTCTTCGTTCTCTGGACCGTCCGTGTATTATGTTGCAATTTTTGTGTGTACTTTGTGTTAATGCTACAGGGCTCTTTCTTATAATTAATTCCCTTGTTAACTATTATTATCATTACTGTTTCTATCTGTTTTTTCGTCCTTTTGGCCTGTATCTGCCCCTATGATGTCTACAGTCACTACTATAGCTATCACTGGAACGGAGTTGTTTTTATTCAGCCTAGTTATGCTTGCTCTGCGTGGCTCTACCAGCCCCTTTTCGCCGGGCTCTTGGAAATATCAACCGTAAGTCAACTATACAGTGCACAAATACCGCCTGCTAACCTGCTAGACTATAGCTACTCTGATATCTCTCTACTTCATAGATACTCATCTATTCTTTGTCCTCTCTACTCACCTTTGTCTTGTGCTTTGGCCGCTATCAGCACTCAATAGCATAACTAGAATAACCGACTCGACGATGAGATGATTGGCCGCCACCGTCAACGTCGTTAGTAACTCAGCTAGCTGACTGCATATAAATAGCTACCGGACAGCTGCTCAACCTGGTCTGCCTTGTCACCGGCTGAGTGGTAATGGCTATACGTTTATACAGCATCCTGGTTCCTCAGAAGGCCAGGCAGAAGACCAGTTATGCATGAATTGAGCTCCCTGTTGAGTGTTTAACCCGTAATGACCCAAGCTAGTTAGTTAGCACTACTGCTGACTATCGATGCAGGTACAAAGCGGATCGTACGAGAGACAGTATAGACACGGCTGATAATGCATCCATTTGCGACGAGGATGCCGAACAGGACAAACTGCTCTCTACTTCCAACCGCAACTCAGGGGAAGGCGAGGAGAGGCCGTCCGGTACAGGGCCTTGTTCGTACGAGTCAGCTCAGGAGAGCTTCGCGAAGGACCCGTTTAACCCGTTCCCTTTAAGGGGCTTTCCAGCTGCTGAAAACGAACAGAGGATTCTAACCTTCCGAGCTCTGCTTGTTGGAATCTCCTGTGGTGCGCTGGTGAATGCATCGAACATATACCTGGGACTCCGGGCTGGATGGACATCGTCTGCGAATATATTCGGAGTAAGCCTGCGCTTCGTTACCCAGCAGTTTCGTTATATAGTTCAATTTGGGAGATATCTACTCTAACATCAACATACGATATCTAGTCGATCATAGGCTTCGCAGTGCTCAAGTCATGGTCGTCCTATTTTGCGCCCTCGTCTATACTAGGCGGTTTCTTCGGGCCACAAGAGAATAACATTGTTCAAACTGCTGCCACTGCTGCCGGGGGTCTGGCAAGTGTTTTTGTCTCTGCATTCCCAGCAATGTATCAGTTGAACTTGCTCGATACCCCCTGGAAAGACTTCCTGCGTGTTACTGTCCTTACTGCTGCAGGTGGATATTTCGGTTTATTTTTTGCAACACCCCGTAAGTCTATAGCCTCAACAGTTGCATATATACAAGTGCCTCAACTACCATGCTAATAAATGTTATGAAAGTGCGCAAATTCTTTATTTTCCAAGTTGCAAAGGAGCTCAATCTTGTGTTCCCATCTTCCTCTGCGACTGCGATCACAATTTCGGGCATGCATCTTGCCGCGGGAGGGTCACAACTGGCCCGTCACAAAATGGTGGCCCTGGTATTTGCCTTTGTTTTTGCGTTGATGCTTAGGGTTATATCTCAATATGCCCCGGGAATACTTTGGGTAAGGAATAGCTCCAATTAGGTATATGTAAGGAGCAACGGCTAATTTGGAAAATCCAACAATGGTATAGGACTGGCATTTTTTCACCTGGTTGGCGCTTTCGGGCGTTTTACCTTCAACAATGTTCGCTATACAAAGCTGGGGTTGGTTTATAGAGTGGACACCGGCGTTCATAGGTACAGGGATGCTAGTTGATATGAACGTTGCATTGTCTTTTGTCTTTGGGTCGGTATTGGCATGGTAAGTTCATTCTTCCCGTCTTACTACTTGTCAACGCTCCCATTAAACTCGCCTATAGGGGTATTGTCGGGCCAATTATTACAAAATACGGCCTTGCGTTCGGGGAACCGGTTTCAACAGATAGTAAATGGGATGGGTTGATATCATATATCTCCTTTTCAAAGGAATTTGCCAATGCAACGCACCCTAGCCCCAGGTATTGGCTACTATGGCCTGGAGTTGCATGTATGATAGTGGTTGGATTCACGGGTACGAATATTCCCCATCAATACATATTTGCTAACCAATTATACTAACTTATGGATAGAACTCGCTTGCCAATGGAAAGTTTTCTGGCTTACAGGATTGGAAATATATAAAGCCTGCAAGAACATACTATCTCAGTTACACGAGAAGCAGCATGAATATAAACATCTTACTGAGGAAAACGAGGGGCCCAAATCAAATCGAACGACAAAAGGAGAAATTAAAACGTGGATGTGGCTGCCAGGTCTTATTGCGGTCCTTATATTGACCTGTGTAGTTAGCAAACTACAGTTTGAGATCCCTGTCTCTTCTTCGATTCTCTCTCTTGTCCTCGCATTTACATTTTCAGTTATTGCCATCCAGTCAACAGGTGCAACAGGTATGCCCTCCATTTCTCATAATCATCTAATAAGATGTTATTTGATGCTTATATTATATAGATATTACCCCCCTAAGCGCTATTTCAAAAGCTTCTCAGCTAGTCCTAGGAGCAACAACTCGTGGTCCAGAATGGAAATTAGAAAGCTCCCAACGGGTTAACTTACTCGGGGGGGCTTTAGCTAGCATAGGTGCCAGTCAAGCCTGTGGTAAGATTTTTTTATACCTTTAACACCCATAGGAAAACTTCAAGCTGATCAATTATAGACCTCACAGGAGATTTCCGAGTTGGGTTTCTACTTAACACTCCGCCATCCACTCAGTACGCTGCTCAGGCCATAGGAACATTTTTCGCTGTCTTTCTCGCCCCAGCCGTTTTCTCCGTGTTTGCTAGTGCATACCCTTGCATTCTATCTACAGGCGATGAACCGCATAGCAAGAACGGAACTACAAGCCTGACATGCCCCTTTACAGCCCCTGCTGCTTCTGCCTGGCGTGCTGCAGCCGTAGCTGTAACAGATCCTGAATTCCCGGTTCCCAAAACTAGCGTACAGTTTTCTATCGTGATGGCGGCCATTGGTTCAGTTGTGGTTCTGATTCGACATCACTTGTGGACAGGCAAATGGGCATGGATGCGTGACTATCATCCAAATATGATGCCTATGGCTATGGCATTTCTTATCCCTACTACACAGTACAGTACGGCTATGCTTATTGGTACCACAATCGCCATGATATGGAAGAGAAGGGATAGTGGCTCTTTTGGATCATATGCATACGCTGTAGCAGCAGGTTTTATGGCCGGTGAGGGAATCGGAGGCGTGATTAATACCGCCTTGACGATAATTGGAGTTGATGGTGCGCGCCTTGGGACCAATATAGGCTGCCCAGGGGGTATATGTTGATATCTTATCCCTTGGTAACAAAGGACATCATTTCTTAGTTGCTCGGGCTTCGAATAGTCTGGAACTATTAGAATCATTGGCTCTCATTATGTAGTGTATATCACTAGAATGGGTATCATAGTAGGGTTAACCTTACATGCAGTCTTCACAGTAAGAGGAAACAGAACATTTTGATGCCAAATGGCTGTTGCTATTGCTGTTGATATCTGGCGTTGGGCAACGCGGCTCATGTTAGACTCCACTTGGCGCTGCCGCGCACGGGCTCTTCCCGAAGTCTCCACTGCGGCTGCAAAGCGACGGCCTAGTGTCTATCTCGCATACATAGCACCGAGTACTCCGTAGATAAGGAGTAATTCTGATGGAGTAGGTGTTGAAGGGACGCTCTATGAAGGACACATGGATATCCCTATCATTCTCTGTCATATAGTGTATTGAACTCCGTATCGGAAGCTACGTCCCGGATGGTGATAGGTACCCATTTGTTGATATTGGCAAAGGCCTGCTCCCATAAGACTAGGGGGAGGATCGCTTTTCGGCCTCTGATGCTTGTTTGTTGCATGTCTGGACGACTGCTGGCGTAGTGCTTATAGTATACCCTAGCCGGCCTTGTCTTCAGGGTTACAATATACTAATAGCCTGATTGTTTTCCAGTTGGAAAGCTCTCTCTAGAGGTGCTTGCCAGAGATGTCTCAAACATTAAGCAGTGACTTGGCGGGTTTATCAACATCTCATCCTTTATGGCGCGTTGCATGGAGTACCGTATCAAGGTTGACCTTCCGGATGCCAGCAAATATCCGTTCATGGACACCCCAAATAGTATGAAGGACGATGATATCGCTAGAATCGCAAGGGACGCCTGCATAGTATATCTTGCTGGCGCCAGCATTCATAGATGATGAGCTGGCAAGGCAACAGCCGTGACCGTGATACCTTTCAGTTATGGTGGTCTAAACTGTCACAGTTGGAGGAGAACGGAGGCTTGAGTCCAGGGGTGAAGGCTGCCATGGTATAGGCAAGAGAGAAACGGGTCTCTATGCACTTGGAGTTCTTCCGAAGCCGATGCCGGATGGAATCAAGGGAAAAAAAGGAAGGAAGAGATGATTATTGCAATCTGTTTCTTGGATTTGATGTATTATGTAGCCAGAGTGGGTTGAATAGGGAAGTCATGAAATAAAATATCAAATCAAATTCGTTAGTGGTCAGTATCGTCTGGCGAAAGGCTGTGTCCTCGAAAGATGCATCGGGTCATGAAAAAAGTGTGAGTAAGATGGATATAGAAAAAGCAAAAGTCATCAAATAAAGTACATAGTAAAAGCACATCTGCCAGCTTTGGCAGCCTTATAACACAGTAAAGTACCGCTCAATTGTCCGGAAGCTGCTGTATGGTCTCTTTGATCAGAGCAATTAGTTCATCAATGTCAGGCCGCTCAGCAGGTTCAACCCGCAAGCAACGTCTAACCAGCTCCTTTACTGGTTGGCTTATTCCTCCACTCTCAGCGGCATCTGCACCAGCGGCATCCCCTGGTGAAGGGACTCTGGTTTTACCCTTTCCAGCATCTGTATTTCCGCTCTTCTCGTCGGGGAAACGCCAGTCGCCGCCAAGGACACACATGGCCAGACTGCCGCCAGTCTCTTCACTGCGGGCTTCAAAAGGGCTCTTGCCTACGAGACAAGCGTACAGAGTGCAGCCCAGAGACCAGATATCTACTTTCTCGTCGATGATGGAGCCAGTCTTCACGTCGAATAGCTCTGGGGCACGGTAGGGCATGGTGCTGTGTTCGGCCGCCGTGTCTTGGACTGCTATGGCAAGAGAGCGAGATGTGATTGCGATGGGGCTCGGGCTGAGAGATCCTAGATCCATGAGAATTGGTGTCTTGCCGTCATCATCGATCATGATGTTTCCTACCAAATGTGTCAGTAAAGTGCAGATAATGATAAGGTTTGGTGGACGGACATACCGGGTTTGATGTCTCGGTGAGAATACGGTCTGTATTCTCCCTCCTCTACGCCCTCCTGGCTGATTGCAACCTCGCCATCCATCAGAGGCTCCTGTTCCGTCTCATCATCGTCGTTATCAACCCTTCGACTCGTCCTTCTGGTTGGCTTGCCTCTTGATTTGCCCTTTGCGGCTCCATTTCCATTCCCTCTCGATGCAGAATCCTTCACCTTATACTGATGCATACACTTCAATGCCCTGGCTACTCCGAGCATCAGCACCATCAGCTCTTTCTCCGGGAACGACGTATGGTTGACCAGATTCGCATTGATGGCGTCCTGAAGGTTCCCTCTCTGGTAGTACGGCAGAAGAATGTAAACGGTCTTTGAGCCAGCATCTGCACCGTCTGATCTGAATTTCGACCCGGATTCAGTTACAACCGAGTAATCGATGGAATGGATGATGTTGCGGTTGGGTGTAAACAGGCCGTATGCTTCGACTTCCTTGAGGGCGAGCGAGACGGATTCCTGACCGAAAGGACATCGTATCTTCTTGAGCGCAAAGAGCTCATCGGTACTTTTATCCTGGACGAGATAGACATAGGAGAAGCCGCCCTAGAGACCCCAAAAATCCCATTAGATATGCCCATGATACATAACGGGCCAGGCTGTATTTGTTGGAGGACGTACCTCTCCGAGCAGCCGCAGCAGCTTGAAGCTCCGGTTGTTTATCTTCAGTTGCGGAGAGCTCGGGAAGCAGCAGAGACAGTCTGTAAAGGTGTATAGCAGGTCGAAGAAGTACTGCGCCATCGTCAACGTCCTCGCCGTCGCTGGATAGTCGATGAAGCTGGGGTCGTGATAATGACAATAACAATAGTAGGACTGCAGGAAAGGAGGCCAGCGCAGGCAATAAGTAAACTAGGCAGGCTAAACGGCGGTTTCACACCTGGTCTCGACCCTCTTGTCTCGTCCGTGTCCAATTAGTGACGAGCAGAGCCAGAATCGCAAGCTGCAGAAGCTGTAGAAGCGCAAGATGGTCGTTGTTGTCGAGGTAAACTCGAGGATGCGCGGCTGTGGCTGAAAAAGGAAGAAGATGAAGACGACGAAAAGTGGCTTTTCTTTTCTTTCTGTGTCTCTCAACATCGCCCAAAAACCTGCAACTCGCCAACTTGCTGCATCTCAGGCTGAAGAGCGCTCGAGGAAGACGGACACCCTCCCTTTACTACGGCATCTCAGCTTGATCTGCTTCGTCTTGGTCTGTCTCGCGTGTTTTGATCCTACTTTTGGCCCTGATCAGCCGCTGAAAACGGTTATAAACAAGTAAACAGCATCACTCAGACCAGCTCCTTTTCCTCCCTCGCTCAATCCTTTGCTGACTACGGAGTACTCGACTCGAATCCAAGCCAGGGGGGACTCGCCTGTTGCTTCTCTTTGCTTTTTTGACCTTCTCTGGCCTTCTCTGGGGTTTCGGTTTCGGTTTCAGCTCCTTTTTCCTCTTGTCCGAGTCCTACCAGCTGGCCGGAGCCCGTGGCTGTTTGTGAAGACGCCTGATCTCACACTCTACTGCTCCGTTATTACTAGGATCACGACTAGCGAGCCCTCGAGACAGCCAGGTTTGGAGGCCTACGATGATTTAAGACGATTCCCGGATCCTTATCTGATGCTATAAAGAGGAAAGATTTCTACACCATGACGGCCGCAGACGATGTCCAGGTCGGTGACCTGGTCAATGTTCCAGGTGGGATGTACGGGACGGTGAGGTTCTTGGGCGTGGTGGCAGGCAAGCCGGGCAGGTTTGCTGGCGTCGAGCTGGCGCCCGAGCTGGCTGGCAGAGGGAAGAACAGCGGAGACGTGGAAGGGAGACACTACTTTACGACCTCGATCCCTGGCTCGGGTATATTTGTGCCTATGAACAACTCGAAATATGTGACGAGACGTGCGGTTGCGCCGCAGTTGGCACCGACTACGAGAACTGGCCCGTCAATCACAAACTTCAGTAGGTCTGTTGGGCCCGGGTTGAACCTCTCTTCGACCGCCAGACCGAGGATTCGACGGCCTTCGCTACCCCGTCCGGAGTCACCCAGCAAGGGAGCACCTCTGCCGTCGCCCAAGCTGAATATCAGTGGCCTACGCACGCCTTCTGGCATGCCAAAGGGCCCTCCTATGAACGGAAGGCCACGTACGCCGCTCAAGAGTAGACCGACGAGCAGACCGCCATCTAGAATCAGTATGGAGAGCACAACTCCAAAACGGACAGAAGCCGTCCGGACACCTGCTCCCGAAGAACCCGATGTAAATGGCCGGACAAGGGAGCTGGAGCAGCAACTTCGTGAGCGTGACAAGCAGTTGGAAGACCAGGCAGCCACTCTTGCGGAGTTCCAGCAGTGTGTCACAGAGCTAGAGGGCTTAGACGCTCTCCAGGTCCGAGCACAGCTAAAGGAGAAGAACGATAAGATATCTGCCCTCACTGCAGAGTTTGATAGCCACAGGGCGGATTTCAGGAGCACTCTTGATACTCTCGAGGTAGCTGCTTCCGAGACGGAGCGGGTATACGAAAAGAGAATCGAAGAGTTGCTCCAGGCAAACAGGGAGCTCCAGTCCCGCGGCGAAGACGTCGAGACGGTGGCCCTGCAGCTCAAACAGCTAGAGGAGCTCGTGTCCGAGCTCGAGGAGGGTCTCGAAGACGCTAGACGAGGAGAGGCCGAAGCTAGGGGTGAAGTTGAATACTTGCGTGGAGAGGTCGAGAGAACCCGCCTGGAGCTCAAGCAAGAACGGGACAGGTCCTCGGCCTCATTCCAGGACGGCGAGTCCGCAGGCGAGGGATTGAGTAGGCATCATCCCACGATCAGAGACTTGGAGCAAAAGGACGATGAGATCCGCGGGCTTAAAGCTATCATTCACTCCCTCAGCCGCGGAGACCCAACTTCGCAAGCGTTCCTCCAGCAAAACGGCATAGGACAAGGGAAAGGGGCGTCTGACGGAGATCAGGATGCCAGCGATCAACTGTCCAGGATGGATCTGCGTATCCAAGAGCTTGAAGCCGCCCTGGAGCATAAAACCCAGCAGATCAACGAGCTGCAGCAGGAAGTCGAAATGGGCCAGGCTCAGACTCAGACAAACGCCTTCCGTGGACACAGCCGCAGCGGCACGATAACCACCTCGCCGCTGAGAGTCCACAAGAATCCGCAGCCCGCCAGTGATAGCAGGGCCGGCCCCAGCGCCCCGACCCATGCCCACACGCTTTCGGACCGCACGATCGTCCCCGGAGACTGGACCGAGAACTCTCCTGAACAGGGCAACGGCCACAGCAACAACAACATCGAGACCCAATCGGCTAGCACCGACGACGGCAGTGCAGCCTGGTGTGAGATCTGCGAGACCAGTGGCCACGACATCCTCACCTGCACCAACATGTTTGGCACGATGAATGCAAGCAAGCCGGCCAGCCATCCGACCAGCCTTCAGCCGGCAAGCCAGCCGCCGCCAGTGACCGGACCACCGGAGCGAAGCAGCTACGTCCAGGCCTCGATCGATTCTGCGCTCCGCGATACCATCGATAGCGGCTTCTCCTCGTCTCTCAAGCCCTCCTCGTCCTCCATCACGGAGACCAACGGATCCGCGAAACACGGCAGCCCCAGCTCCCAGCGGACAGGCAGAGATGCCGTCCTGGAAGGCCTCAAGGGGATCGGCGGCCTCCCGTCCTCGTCCATGTCCCCAGTTGCCGGGAAGGCGTCTGGCGTGATCGACGAGTCGAAGTGGTGTGCCTTGTGTGAACGTGACGGCCACGAGAGCATTGACTGCCCCTTTGACGAGTAATTTGACTGATATTTCTCCATGGTCATCACAATTACGTCTTTCCTTCCGCCTTGTCATGCATCTGCTGCTATTTATGCGAGTCTCTCGGCGCGGTCTTCCTTTTTTCTCTTGTTTGCGAGTGTCCCAAACGTCCGCTGTTATGGTCTATATCCCCTTTAATACTTACTTAACTGATGGCCTCTTCTGTATTTCGGAACTTGACTCACGGCCATGATGCATATTCATTGAAGGAAAAGACGAAGTAGAATGCGCTTCATACCCCCTATACCATCTCCTTACCAACCCCGTCTTCCTTTCGATTGACTCCGGTATACGTTAAACCGTATACCAACACCCCCCCTTTTCCCAGTGTACATGCTTCTGGTTCAGCATAGCCTTGCAGGTGTCTCCCTTATTTCCCTTTACATTTATTTGCCCATTCCCTTTTGTTTTAATATCTCGCCTTTTTATATCTTCTTCTTTCTTCCCTTTCGTCTTTTTTGAGAATATAAGGTCTTTCGGACTCAGTTGGGCTTTTTCTTCTTTCCACTCGTTTCGTTTCCCGTGTACCAGGACTGGCAAAAGAAATATTACTTACTTCTATTCCCCCCCTATTAGCGTCTATAATCAATATCATACACATCTGGTTTCTTCGGTATCTGTTCTTCTTCCTCTGCATGCATGATATCCCTACCCCTGGCTCTATTCGGGCATTCACTGCGACAGGAATGCACGACTCGCTGCTTGTCCGGCGTTGCACAGCAAGACAGACAGGAATGAATACCGTGGTATACTGACATCAAGAATATAGGGACCGAGCAAAGCAGACACAAGAGAGGAGAGGTATTATTTTGTTTGTTCTTTTTCATCCCTTAACATAAGGAACAGGCAAATGCATGGCTGGATCATCGCGCGAAATATACGAACCCGGGGCCCCCATCGATGGATGAAAAGGGTTTATCTATACAAACGCCGATCTCTCACTCCTGCTCCCACTCCAACTCCAATCCAACTCCCAACTTCGCACTAGATGTTAGTAGGCTTGCTTAATCTTCATCATCGTCGTCCAGGAACCGAGGAGGCTGCACTACCTCGCCATCACCATATCTGACCGGCGCCAGACACCCGCACTTCTTGCACTCCCGCTTGCCCCTGTCACCGGCAAAGTCGTCGATGATGCCGTTCAGCTGGGTGCCGAGATCAGTGCAGATAAAGCTCTTCTCCCAGACGATGTTCTTGCACTCCGGGCAGTACCACCGCAGCGTGTCTTTGGCGCCCTTTGCCCGGGGCACTTCCAGCACGACTCCCACGGTGTCCGCGAACCGGACGGGCGAGTGCGGGGTGTTTGGCGGCAGGAGATAGAGCGAGCCCTCGTGGACAGGGATGTCCTGGAAGGTCGGCGGGCTGGTCGAGTGGTCGACCACCTTGATCACGATCGAGCCCTTGTGCTGGTAGAAGAACTCCGGCGTGGTGTTGATGTGGTAGTCAGTCCGGGCATTGGGCCCGCCCACCACCATCACGGTGTATCCCTGGGTGGCCTTCGAGGACGGGTGGTAGACGCAGTAGTTGCTAATCGGCGGCTTGAGGAGATGCGCATTCTTCTCCAGCCTAGTCTTCTGGTCAGCATGCCGAGCGTCTTGGGTGCTCGCGTGGGCAGCGTCTATCCTCTCTGTACGTACCACTTGGGGATGTTCAGCGCGGGAGGCAACATCGTCGAGTCTTGTGCTGTGACGCCGTCTATGAAGCTGTAGTTCGGCAGCGGAAGCAGCACATCCCATCTACACCCTGAGCAGACGTCTCTCCGCGCCAGGCGCTCGCATGTCAGACCTCGGCCGTTGCTTTTATACAAACCCAACAGCCACCAACAAAGGAGGCGGACTTTATGACTCTCACTCTTCGTTTCTTTCGTTTCTTCGTCTCCTTCGGATCTTTTTTTATTCTTTGCTTTTTCTGAAATTTTTTTGTCCCGCGATTAAAAATAAAAAAAAAAAGAAAAAAAAAGAGAAAAAAGAAAAAAGCCTCGGCTCGGCAGAAAGTTTCTCCTTTTCCGGCGGTTTTTGCTTTTTTCTTTTTTTGTGTTATTTTTTTTATTTTTGATATCTTGGACTTTTTTCTAACGACGACGACGACGAGGAGTTGATATCCCAGGGTTAAAGACGAAGACGAAGAAGAAGAAGACGGGGAGTGATGTTTTGATAGGAATTGTCCTGGTCTACCTGATATAATGGCCGCTACCGCACAGCCGCCGGTGCGCTTCACGGGCCACGAAGGGCTTGCACTTCGCCTGGTTCTATCGACCATCACCGGACGAGCTATCCACGTCTCCCAGATCCGCTCTGCGTCTCTCAATCCTGGCCTCACGCCCTACGAGATCTCGTTTCTGCGCCTGTTGGAAGCAGTCACCAATGGCTCGCACCTGGAGGTCTCCTACACGGGTACCATACTGCTCTATAAGCCCGGCCTGATCACTGGAAGTGCTGCCGGAGTGGGCGCAAGTCGCGGCGTTGTTACACACGAACTGCCGGCTGGATGCACTCGCGGAGTGAGCTATTTCCTGCTGCCGCTGTGCCTGCTTGCGCCCTTCTCCAAGGCCCCTGTCAACGTCCTTTTCACCGGCGCTGGCGTCATCACATCCTCCACCCCGTCAGGTGACATGTCCGTCGATAGCGTGCGGACTGCTATTCTTCCGCTATTTGCACAGTTTGGTATCTCCAATAACGTCGAGCTGCGCGTGCTGCGGAGATCTAACCCGGGACCTAACGGTAGGGGCGGCGGTGGAGAGGTACAGCTTGTCTTCGGCCATCAAGTTCGACTGCCCAAGACCCTGCATCTCTTGAACCCCGGCAAAGTAAAAAAGATCCGTGGAGTAGCCTACTCGACCGGTGTTTCCGGCAGCAATAATGCACGCATGATAGATGTGGCCCGAGGGATCCTTAACCCTTTCGTATCTGATACCTACATCTTCTCCGATGTCTCCTCCGCGCCCTTGGTCCCCGCTCCAGAGAGGAACAACCCTTCCGCAAAGAAGAAGATTGGCGTCGGCTTCGGCCTTTCTCTAGTCGCCGAGTCGTCGACCGGTTGTCTGTACTCCGCTGATGTAGCCTCTCCACCCTCTGGCGGCCAGCCTCCCGAGGACATCGGAAAACAGTGTGCATACCAGCTGCTGGAATCGATTGCCGCTGGAGGCTGCGTGTCCAAACCCGCCGCTTCGACTATGCTCACACTCATGTCGATGGGTTCAGAGGACGTTGGACGCCTGCAGGTCGGTCGTGACGTCGTCGCTGATGAAACCGTTGTTCGTCTTGCTAGAGACCTGAGCAAGCTTGGAGCCGCTGGATGGGGCGTGAGAGATGCTCCCGATTCCGATGACGGGGAGATCATCCTCAGTGTTGTTGGAAGGGGTATAGGAAACATCGGCAGAAAGATCGCCTGATGTGTACTCTTTTCCTTTCCCATCAGAGTCGTCGAGATCAACTTATCTTTTATCAATAAGCTGCTTGCTGCTACCCTGATGGTTACACCAGTGGACGTCGTCTCCTTCCTGCACTCACGGTAATGCAGGTGCAGACGTGCTCGTTAACGGGCCAACGCCCGCATACCACAACCTGGAGGACATCACTCATACGGACTGCCGGGCTCTATATTTACTATATCTCCCTACGAGGGAAGAGCCGACGCCAAACACACTGGTCATCCTATCCTCATCCCAGGTACTTCATCGCAGCCTACTTCTACTATCCCTTTGTCTCTCCAAGGGCATCGGCTTCCATAATCCATTACACGGCTACGTCACTACACGCAATTATATCCCGCTGTGTATTTATGAGATATCCCATGACATATTTTTGCCTCCATGGCTATACGGCTTATCCAACACCTTTATGGTCTCTTCCAGCGCCTAAGTTGCCGTCACTATGTACAATAGCTAGCACCTGGTCTACTGGATCTATCAATACAATATCCTGTTCTACCATACTCCTAATACATGTTTCAACCTGCTCCTGCTCCTACTCCTACTCATTCCCTCCTACCTCTACACCTACTCCCGTCGTCGTTACCCTATGATTATCCCCTATTCTCAACTGCCGCCACCAACTAGATTCCATGAGATTCTAACTGGTGTCATCAGCTGGACATCAACCACTGGTTCAGCATCCTATTTAGGAATACATGACGCCAGTTCCAGATATTCAACAAGTCTGGGGCAAAATGCTGTCTATTTAAACCCCATCTTTTCCTCTTTCCCTTCCTCTTCCTTTCTTCTTTTTTCCTCTTTTCTCGTCTCCATGCTCCTGTGTGTGTTGTCGCCCACCCACTTGCTTCACCTTCTTGCTAATCCGCACACTCGTCAATTGGTGTGCCCGTGATATCATATACCGTACATATATTTTATCACGTATACCGCCTGTCACTGCCAGTATGGCATACACGCAAATGTACATGAGTGGGCCAACCCACGTCCTGCCCACGATCGGTTCCCTCGCCGACACAAGCCAACAAACCGAGGACACCACCTTTTCCGACTTCCTTTGCTCTACCCCAGAGGCGGAGTCGATCCGAGCTGCTTTCGGCGAAGCAGCATACCAACAATATGTCGAACAGGCTCTCGCTAGCCAAAAGGCGAGAGCGGCCCGAGAGGCCGAGATTAGCAAGGAGTTGGCCTCCAAAAGGTCCACGATCCAGAGATGGATCACGAAGATCAGACACGCATACACCGAGACCAACTAAAAAAAAAAAAAAAGGAATAAAGGAGCGTCTGCCTTCGCTTTTAGGTATGCCACACTCTCCCCAAATCTCGGTTCTACTACCACTTGCTAACTGTTTGCTACCTCTCCTAGCGTCGATACACTGATCGCATAGTGGGAAGTTCGACACTTGCTCTGTTCGCACTGTATGCAGGCGCATATATACATTCTGGGGGGGAATAAAGGCGGGATCGATCCCCAAAACAAGGTATGTCTTGATTTACCATGCTCTTCTATCTTCTTCGAATAGTTGGATCTGACTCATTTTCTGTGTTGTGATATCATCGTCCTAGATATGCTTTTTTAAGCTTTACCGTCGACCCGAAAAAGCGGATAGCGGCTCATTACGCGTTCCACAGCCTGAGCCAAATCCAACCGTCATCGACAAAGATAGATCGGTCATACCAACACAACCACTGCTGATAGCTACCACGGCCAACCACCAGCCAACCGTCGTCAACGTCATCGTATGACACCAAGGGCTTCGAGGAATAGATGGGATGAATGTTTTATGAGCATATGACATTATGACGTTATGAATTTACGATTTGATGACCTTATGACTTTATGACTCAACTGTTTGGGGTGTTTGATTACTCGTCTGCTGGCAGTCAAAGATACGCCTAATGTTTATGTTGAGAGCCTGTATAATACTAGTGATGGCAGCCAAATATACCATACTTCATTTACTTGACCTAATTTCAAACATGCTGTGAATCTTAGAGTTTTATTTGCAACCGTATGTAGATGGTTTCAATGCTCATATATATAACAATCACTTATTAATGAACTATTCCAAAAGTATATGTCAGAGTGGCTGTTAAAAGGGCAGCTGGACAAAAATGTGTATCTAGCTGGAAAATCATGGTTTCTTTGGGGTCATATCTTCTGGGAAACAGTTATTGCCGTCTTTGTCAAGCAATGGGGCGAGTCCCGCATATTTGTTGATCCAGTTGATTACTGCTCTGTGCCAAAGCAAGGAGTTTTCCGGCTTGATGACCCAATGATTCTCATCCGGGAATGTCAAGAGTGCACTCTCTACACTACGCAGCTGAAGTGCGTTGAAAAGCGCAAGACCTTCAGCGATCGTAAGTCGGTAGTCACGCTCGCTATGGATGACGAGGTGCGGCGTCTTCCACTCATTAATGAACTCGGAGGGATCCCATTTTATCCAACTTTCAGGGTTCTTCCAGTAAATTCCATTGAGGTCATGAATAGGGAAGTATAACTCCTCAGCAGCCAAGGAGAATTTGGTACTGAAAATTCCATCATGGGTAACCAAAGCCTTGAACTTTCTTCCAAGCTCATGTCCTTGAATCCAGTTCATCATGAATCCACCGTACGATGCACCCAGAGCGACGGCCCGGTCAGTGTCCACGAAAGTAAGATTGTTTTCAATATGCTCGAAGCATTTAACGAGATCTTCGTAAGGTAGGCCACCCCAAGACCCTCTGATGGCATCAGTGAAGCCTTGTCCGTAACCGGTACTTCCAGTGGGGTTTGGCGTGACGACTACGTAGCCCTGCTCAGCAAAGATTAGAGGGTTCCATCGAGTGCTCCATTGATCATTCCATGCTCCTTGGGGTCCACCATGGACAAGGAATGCCAGAGGATATTTTTTGCCTTGCTTGAAGTCAGAAGGCTTAATGACCCAAGCATGAACTGGGTGGTCGTTGGCGCCTTTCCACCAAGTCTCGCTGACCTGGGATGGCGCGAGACCAAAGGATGAGCCATTGTTTGTAGCCGATGAGATTTCTCTGGTTTCCCCTTGGTGTTTGGCTTCTACCAACGAGTATAGGCTGCTTTCCACAAGGCTGCTGCTTGAGAGGAAAAGGCCCTTGGGAGTGGAAGCCACATCCACAACTGAGCCGGTAGAGGAGATATTAAGCAGATTAGCGGTGGTCAAAGTCTTTGCGTCTCCCATTGGGACTTGGAATACGAGTCCCCGGCCTGTATCTTCTGCCTTGATTATAAGGGAAGAATCATCGTAAGCCCATACTAACGAGCTTGGGCTGCGGTCCCATGCGCCCATGTTGTCCTCGCTGGCAAAAAGTTCGATAGGCTCAGACTCCTGATCAAATACACCCTTGGCTATGACTACTCTGTTCTTATCCGATTCATATCCATCTTCTCGCATAGCAAGGAAAGCTAGTGTGTTATTGACCGGGGATATTACCGGGGACGTTAAGGCTCCCTCAAGTGATGTAGCCTTAACTACCTTGGCTTCAATGGGGTCGATAGATTCGGTCAGGGCAGCAAAGGGAATGGGGCACACATAGCAGACGCATTTTGTATGAAGAGCATCGTTAAGAGTAGGGTCTTTGCTAACGAAGACGACTCCTTTGGGGCAAATATCGAAATGGTCAGTTCCACCAAAGGGCAAAATTGGAGATTCGACACGCTGAGGAAGATTGAATAGCTTGAACACATTTTTCAACCCAGATAGGGAGTACTGGGATGACCCAGGCCCAGAAAGGGCAGACTTGCGTAATGTTCCAATCCATATTGTTTGCTTTTCGTCTTGGGTATATTCATCCCAGTGCCTTACGAAAAGAGAGGTATAGATCTTGCCGGAGCTGACTGGTTTCTTCACATTGGAAGGGTTGAAGAGTGTTCCGTCCGCGTTTGCCTTACCACTAACAGCAAAAGCAAAGTGGTCTTTCGATAACTGAGTGACTTTGAGATTCGATACAGTGCCAGGAGTCACACCGGCAACATAAGGCTTCGAGTCACCCGAAACCTCGGTGACAATGAAGCTCGTATTTCCGTTACTCTCCTCCTTCAACCAAATCAACTGGTTATCACCAAGCCATTGCGGACTTCCACTGTATGAATTGGTAAGAACCCTGGTCTTTTTCGAGGCGAGGTCGAGTATGATTAGCTCCGTGTGTGATGAATGGGATTCGAAGCTATACGTTGATTGCGTATAGGCCAAGAGCGTCCCTGCTGAGTTCGGGACGCATGCTGAACGGCGGGGTGCACTCAAGAGGACCCTGAAATCTGTCAATACTTATCATAATCATAAAAGAATTATATGGGTGTCAGGCATACTCTGGGTCAAACTTGGTCTTGTGTACTGTCATGTTGCTGGATGTGGTCCAGCGTGAGGGCAATATAGCTAATATGCAGTCGAGAAAGAGCCAATCACAAAATTAAGCTGCCAAAGAGTTATCTAATATCAATTTTCACTATATCAAAAGAAAGCGATATCAAGGCAAGAGAAGAGGCGTTGGATGTTGTTGATGCCCGCTTCAGCTTGTTATAGAGAGAGAGGGAGCTTCTACCTGGGAACCTTGGGAAAATGCGGGGGAACACGTGACCCGGCTGTCGGCCGCCGGCAGCAACCAAAAGTTGGACATCAATTTGCTTTTTGGGTAGACAAATTGATAGATTCGATTTGGTAGGAGACGAGACAAACAGGGAGAAAGAATTATATTGCAATCAGTTATACATACATGCATGAGTTTTTGAAATGAATGCCAAAAAACCAACACCTCGAGAAGGAGAGATAAAATGCAGCAGATTTATCGCACATCTACTCTTCGTCTTCCTCATCTTCGTCTTCGTCTTCATCCTCATCCATACCCTCGGCAGCTGTTATCTTGAAGGTAGGGTCTTGGTCCACTCCTACATAACTGTCACTCATGATATAGAGGGTCAACTCATGCTCTCCAGGGCTGGGTACGACGTATTCTAGCTTCATCTCCAGCTTCCGTCCAACAGTTACCCTCTTGAGCGAGAGTAAACTGTTCGTTTTCTCCTCACCAACCACAAGCCACCAATTCTCCATTTTCTTTGCAGGATAGAATGGAGCGGAGACCGTGGTATCTGGCTCCTCATCTTCGTCTAGCTCACGCTCAATCTTCACTTTGAGATATGCAGGTTCACCGGCAGTGATCTCCTCTGGGTCGAGCACAGTAAAGTCAAGGTCCAGGTTCGGGTATTTGTTGTTGGTAAAAGCAGCGGCCTGAGCGAGCTGTTTATTATCAAGGCCGAGACGCTTAACAAGGGTGCTGTAGTCCTTGTTCTCCGATGGATCCATAGCCTCCATAAACTCAAAGATGTCACGAATCCTAGTATAATCGTTAGCATTCTACAAATTCCAACATGCGACAAATTAAATGGGACATACTTGAACTCGTTGGCAGCTTTAACTGCGTTTGGACCAAAGTGGGGAATCTGCATTAGCGGACTATCCCTGTCCCACATAGATTGGACAACCATCTGCGACATTTCCATAGCGTTCATGGCGTTCAGATGGCCCTTGGACGAGAGAACATCGACACAGGCACTGAGGAGGTTAAGGATCTTGCCCACAATAATTTCCTGGTCCTTTGCAAGGTCAATTGGTAGTTGGAGACGTGAAAAATGAGCTTGGAGGAGAACAAAGGCTTTGAAATGTGGAGAGTCGAAGGCAGGCTCGGCCATTTTGACAGGTACTCGGTCGTAAACTCGGCGAAGAATGTAATCTTCATGACGTCGTACTTGAATAGACTCAAATTCTGTGGCAGAAGTGACAATTTCAAGCATGCCCTTAAGCTTGGTCCTAGGCGAGAGCGAAAGAAGGAAGGTCTGCATAGTGATAAAGGAGATGTTATAGTAGGCACCAATCATGGCAGCATTCAGAGGAGAAATATTTTCATCTTCGTCCATGTCAACAATCTGTGCTTCAGCCAACTCCTTGAGTGTGTTTTCAACAAGTTCTGATAAGAAAGTGCTCAGTCCCTCGTGGCTAACATCAGTAAGGCCGTAATAGCTCGGGTTGGCAAGAAGTCGTCTGTAGAAATACGAGTAAGTCATCCAGTCAACAGCGTCTTGGGTAGATGTGATCGTTTTCGTGCTGATTTCCGTCACAAATGCATCATGAAGATACAGTTGAAGATGACTTTCCATCGGTAGCGCCTCATTGAGGAATTTTTTATAATATTCACGCTTTACGGCAGGGACCATTAGGACACCTTTGCCAATTCTATCCTCACGAGGCCGCGTGGCTTTTCCAAACATCTGGAGAATCTCGCTAATTGGGTAGTCGAGATATCGGTGTTCCCGTCCATCAAATGATTGCGTTCCCATGATGATGACGAGATGTGCCGTAAGGTCAAGTTCCCAGCATACATCCCGAGAAGCAAGCATAACTTGAAGAGCACCGATCTTGTAGAGATGTGAAACAATTCGTTTATCGCCTGTGCTCAAGGCCTCGTGGTAATAACCAATGCCATGAGATATCGATTCAGCCAATGCTCTCTCCTCGATCCGGTCGAGTAGAGGCGCTATCTCATCAATATCAGCGTGCAGAAATCGGTCTTCATTGTCACTAGCGACGCAGGCAGTGAAAATATCCAGAGCACTCGATCGAGCTTGTTTGCGACTGGGTACGAATATCAGTGCAGGCTTGTCGGGTGAAAGTTGCAGAATGGATAAGTACGCAGGTTTGGCCATGGCGAGCATAAGGGATGGGAAATGGGGTATCGTAAAAGATTGAATATGCAACTCCAGGGGAACTGGTCGGACATGAGGGCTGAAGTTGAAAATGGTATGCTTTTTTGCTCCAAGCCATTCTCCAATATCACGAGCATTTGCTAATGGAACGCTAAGCCCGACTATCCGCAGTTCTTGTTCGGTCTGAAGAGATATGTAATGCATTCGTGACACGATGACTTCATATACATAGCCCCCTTGTCCTCCAAGAATGTTGAGGTCATCCGCAACGAAGAGCTCGACAGCTTGCACATTCTTGCGCCTCTGCCACTGTCGAGAGATGACGTCCCATTGCATAGGTGTTGCAAGGACGAGATCTGCTCGATCGAGGATCTTGAGGTCGGCGGTAGTCTCCCCGGTAAGCTTCTGGATTGACTTACCGCCGGCAACATTAGCCAAGCGAGCGGTCCAATCAGCAAGTCTCTGATCCACAAGTTCCTGGAACGGAGCGATATATACTGCCTTTCTTGAATCTTCCTTAGACCAATGCCTAAGAATAGCGAATTCGGCACATACTGTCTTTCCGCTCCCAACAGGGGCACCAACGAACACGTTGTCGTCAGAATCAAATAGTGCCTTGAATACTTGGGTCTGGACTTTATTGAATTTCTCCCAGTTGGGATATAGGCCTTGGTAATCTGCTCGCCTCAAAGCTTTGACGGGAACAGGCTGCATATCCAAGAGTGGAGTATGGGGTGGGAACTTTTCGGGAAGAATCAACTTTTGGAAAGCAACGGCAACCTTGGTTTCTGAATGTGTCCACCGATCAGAAAGCAAGGTGATGAAATAGTTGGGTGGCATAGGTTCAGTGATTGGAACAGTAAATTCAACCAGATGTTCGTTCATCTCCGAGATTGCATATTCTTTCCTCAGGATAAACTGGTCATAGAAAAGAATGTCTTCTCCGTCACAATCCTCGACAATAATCCAGAATGACTCTGCATTTCCATGCAGCGAATCGTCCCAGGTGAAATTAGGTGTGATGGTCAACTCAACGCGGAGCATCGAGCGAGTCATTGGCTGTACCTGCGCCTGCAGTTCAAGTCGGGGGAACTTTGAGACAAGGTCACATACGATACGTCCAGCTTTAGGGATACCTAGAAGCTCACCCATTCGTGGCGGGTCTAGGTCGAAGTAACTGGACCACGGGACGTCAATTCGTTCAGCCTTCTGCATAATATCTCTAGGGCAGCTTGGAAATTGGCGGAGTGGAGTCATGGTTGGCCACATTCGCTTTTCAGCCATCTTGCAGAGATCCAAAGCTGTTTTTGCAACAGATGACCAACCCTTTCGAAGAGTAATCTCGAAGATGGCACGCAGGATTCGACCAGCAGATTGGGTGACATACACCATATCAGCCATCAAGGCGAGTCCGTCTAGCTTTAGGCGTGAAATAAAAGCCTGAAGCAGCACATTAATTTTAGCGTGAGGTTCCTCGATGCTCTCCTTCACAGGAATAGGGACTCTGCTTAACAACTTTGCTAACTCCAATTTCTCGTCTTGTCGAACAGGAATATACTTGAATTCCTCGCTCAGAGAGAAAATGCGGAATAAGTCAATGGTAGAAATCATGGGCTGTAGATGGTGGTTGTACGTTAGCATTGAGCTGTGGGAAATATAATAGTGAGACGCGATGCGTCCGAGCTCTGTGGCCTGGAGTTTGCCGGTTTTTCTATCGTATTTGACGAGGTTTGATTTCTCCAATATCATTGCCGCAGAGTGGATAAGATCTACACGGCGCTGCTCAAGGGAGGTGTCATGTTCATAATCGGCGCCAATGCTATAAAGTCCAGGAGAACGAAGCATTCTGACGAATAAATAGGTGTAACCTAGCCATTCCATGCCTTCTTCACGAGATCGTACATTTCCGAGGACAATCTCGGCGTTGAGGTTATCGGCAAGTTTACTCATAAGCTGACTTTCAATGGGTAGCTGTTGGTTGAGTAGTGAAAGGTAATACTGAAGTTCGCCCTGCGTGGTGATTATGATGCCTTCACCAAATGAATCGTACTGAGGTCGACCTGCTCGCCCAAGCATCTGAAGGACATCTTGAGGGCTAAGCTCAACCCAACTGCCTTTCTCGGGAGAGTATACTTGGGTTCCCTTAATGATAACACAATGTGCGGGCAAATTGACACCCCACGCAAGTGTAGCAGTGCAGACAAGGACTTGCAAACTACCGTCTGCAAACAGATCTTCAACAGACGTTCGATCCGCTTTGCTCATTCCAGCATGATGGATTCCAAATCCGTAAGGCATCAGGTCTCTCAGTCCAGGATCATTCACTGAATCAGCCTCTTCAGCTAAGATAGCACGGCTGGCCGCATCACTTCTTAAAATCTGGCCAATCGTTTCCGTCTCAACTGCCTTGTCTCTGATATACCTTGCTGTTTTGAGAGTTTCCTTCCGTGAATGGACGAATATCAGCATTTGATTTTTGTTGGCGCCCACTTGATCAAGGACTTTGGTGTAGCAGATATCGTTCATTGTTTTCAACTGCTTAATTGCCTTTTTGTCTGTAACACCAATAAATTCTTGTTTCAATGGGCATGGCCTAAAAGTGCCATCGAAATGAAACAAGCCGTGGATAGGGTCAACGCGTAGGAAACTGCCCACATCACGATAGTTGGGAAGAGTCGCACTAAGTCCAACTAATCTGACGGGCTCTCCGGTCTGCTCTGTCTTTCGTATCGTTCGGCTGACTATACTTTCCAGCACAGGACCACGTTCATCGTGAAGTAGATGAATTTCATCGATGATAACGAGCCTAACTAAGCGAGTATAGCTTGTATCGGTTGCTTTTCTTGTTATGATATCCCACTTTTCTGGAGTTGTAACAATGAGCTGGGTATCTGCTATCTGCTGTTTGGTTAACTGACGGTCACCGGTGAGCTCGGAAACTTTGATGCCATAATGTTGAAGACGCTTTCCAAAGTTTCCTACTTGCTCCTGGACCAAAGCTTTCAATGGAGCTATGTAAATGATTTTGAAGTCGTCAAGCATAATTTCACCAGTTTCCGGGTTTCGGTTTTTACCAATTTCACGAAGCATCGTAAGCATGGCGACGTTGGTTTTACCGGACCCAGTGGGCGCGCAAATCAGCATGTTGCCGTCATCATTGAAAGCAGTAGGAAAACATTTCGATTGAATCAAGTTCAGTTTATCAGTGTTGCCGAAACCTGGTCGAGACCAATCCGGAAGTTCAGTGATTGGTATCCTCCGAATGTCATCATCACGTCTAGGTTTCGGTGCAGGAACATGAATCTCTTCATAGCCCTTGAATGTTCGCTTCGTGGAGCCTTGGGGGAGTTTAACATTAGGATTGGTCATTAGATGGTTGCCCTGATCAAAAACCAAATTCTCAAGGTTGATAACCTTTGATGGAGGAAGTCCACCGACCATAGTCCTTGGTTTAAAGTCAGTCCCTTCCTCTTTTTTGGTTACGGGGGTATCGACATCCATGGAGTCAACTTCCATCTTTTTCCTGGGACGCTCTGAGGCGCCTTGGGCCTTGCCAATGAGTTCATCGAGGAGGAGTCGGTGTCCGCTTTCTATCATCTGGTTTTCGATGAGATGTCTGGCATCAGTATTTTCAGCCTCCCTTCGCCACTTTGTCGTCCAAACAATTCTATCACGGTTGAGGACCAAAGTTCCAACAAGCTCAGGATGGTCATAGTCAAACAGTTCCATCAGGTCATTTTCAACGTCTCTCAATGGCTTGGGAGTGCCATCATCTGACTGTTCGCTCATCAAAGCAAAGGCTTCCTGAGCCTTCTCGTGTTGTATATGGGCATCCGAGTAAATATTTCCAATCTGTCTTTGTAACCAGTACGCATCAATCTCACGAGCGGGCACAATTTTCGTGCTGGCTTCGGATTTTCCGGCGGCAGCCCCAGCTCCTGCATCAATGATCATATCTTCGTCCCCCATTCCCATCACATCTTCGGGTATATTCCGTGCAGCTTCACCCTCGTCGGCGGGTCCCTCATCAGACATGTCTTCATCCTCACTGCTCTCTCCTTCGTCTCTAACTTCTGCGTCGGGTCGCATTTCATCCTCATCTTCATCGGATTCATCGAACACGACAGCCACACCCTGACGTTCATCTAGCTCAGCACCATCCTCCCCTTCCGCTCCGGCGGCATTCACTTCATCCTCGTCTTGAGCGTCGTAGTCTGTTATTTTCTTCCCGAGGTTTACCAACTCATTGAATTCTTTTGGACCCATAGTAACACCTAAAAGATCGTCCACTTCTTTTTTCTTATCGAAATCTTTCATGTTCTCGTCCTTCAGGAGTTCTAAGATGGCATCTGCAGCGCTTCGAATGACATCATGTGGTACATCTCCCAGGTGGCTTGCCGTTGTTGTCAATATCAAATCGTATGTAGCTTGAGTTGCAGCCGTTCGCGGTCGGTATTTGAGACCTTCGATGAGGGCGTCTGCGGCGGACAATATCCCAACACCTCGAAGTTGTGCCTGCTCTCCTCGTTTCCTCTTGCGCTGTTCCCGCTTCAATACATCTGCACCTTCTCTTATCCCTCCGCGCTCAATGTCTTTTGGGGCAGATGCTTTCTTCTGTTTGATTTCCGGACGCATGGCGTGAACGCCCATATCCTTGATACTGAGGCGGCCCGCCAGGGACTCTGGGTCACCCGTAACCTCATCAGCACGGCGAGTAACAAACCGGCGATCCGCCTGGAGAACCAGGTTGGACATCGCCGAGTACTTGTACTGCGCGACATTATTGGGGTCCGCCATCTTGGGGGTAATTCGGTGGTCAACAATCCCGTTTGAAGCTCCGTTTTTACTCGTTTAAGAGGCCGAATCGATACCCTAACAGCATCAACCTGAAAACAAAGACTTATAACTGCAACCCATCCGTCGATAGAAGAAACCCCGGGAATAATTAAAAAAGGACGGAGGTAGAGGTTTGTGATTGATATCTTTCTCTCGAAGCTTGCAAATTTCAGGTCGAACCGCGTCAAAAGCTCGAATTTTACATAAGCACGATAAGCTTCCTAGAAATTCTAGAGTTAACGTGGTCATGTGATAGAAGACGCGCCAAAAAGAGAAATTCGCGACATCGAAAAGTCTACAATATAAGAAACCAGTGACTCCATGATCGGGACGTACGATGAGGCTTCTAAGCACTCGAGGACGTATAGTAAGGCCATTTATATACCCTAGAAGCTCCATTCTTACCGAAAAACGTGGCTTTTTGCAAGTTAAGGCCATAAACCCAATCGTACCATGGCGCGGTGCCAAAACGAAGTCGGCGGCAAGACTGTCGGATCTTGTTCAAGGTCCCCTGGAATCCAATAAACCCTTGGCTCCATTTACCGATGATGTACCGCAATATCCCACAGTTATCCAGGGAGCTAAATATAATATGCAAAAGTTTCCTAATTGTGTTCTGCTCACAAGGGTTGGGAACTTCTATGAGGTAAGGCCCTTTTAAGCTTCAGTCCAACATGCGATCCACGGATTTTATAGCAATGACTAATTACATTAGTAGCTTTATTTCCATCAAGCTGAAGAGTATGCCAGTTTGTTGAATTTAAAATTGGCATACAGAAAAACGGCTGGTGGCCCTGTTCCAATGGCTGGCTTTCCCTATTTTCAATTGGACCGCTTTCTCAAGATTTTAGTTCAGGAGATGAAGAAAAATGTGGCTATTAGTGAAGAGTTTGCCAATGATGCAGCTGCAAAGGCGAAATCTGGTGGACTAATGTTCGACCGCAGGGTTGCTCGTATAGTAACCCCAGGCACATTGATTGACGAAAAATTTATTGACCAATATCAAAACAATTATCTTCTCTCGATACATGTCGATCCCAATCTCACATCTTTGCAGTCCAGCACAGATGGTCAAGCAACCCGAGGACAACTTCATTGCCTTCCTGAATCCGACATAATTGGCCTCTCGTGGCTGGACTTGTCAACTGGAGATTTTCTAACCCAGATTACCAGCCCCCAAATGCTTGCTTCGGCAATCACACGAATAGGAGCCCGTGAAATCTTAGTCGACCAATGTATTGCGGAATCTCTACGATCAGAGCTAGAGGCATTGGTTGTCCAGGAACACCAGCCGATTACATACTTTAAACGCCCTAAAACTATCCAAGCATTATCAGAGTGGAATTCTAGTTTCGATTCCCCGATGACTTCAGAGGCTGCTTCTATGTTCACTCCACAGGAGGTATCCGCCTGTCACCTGGTTCTAGAATATGCCAAGACACAGATGAAGGAGACAGATGTGAAACTTCAGCCACCACGCCGAAAATTAGTTGAGGACTCGATGTCTATTGACCGTAATTGCCTAAGGGGGCTTGAAATACTGGAAACAGCAAGGGACGGGTTTGGTAGAGGAAGCCTACTGCATGCGGTACGGCGAACTTCAACAAGCAGCGGTGCTCGTTTGCTAAGGGAACGATTGAGTAAGTTGTCTATTTCTACCAAGTCTATATCTTGTCTAATTTAGCGTCTATACAGCCGCACCGTCTGCCTCACTAGGTGTTATAAATGAGCGTCTAGATCTAGTTTCTCTTCTCCTAGAAGATGAAGATTTACGCGAAAACATCATGAGATTATTGAAACGTAGCTATGATACCCAACGTCTAGTGCAGAAATTCTCACTCGGAAGGGGCTTACCAGATGACCTTATATGTCTTTCACGAGCCATTCATGCTTCAAAGGAAATTAAGTCGATATTGGAACAAAAGTTCCCGGCTGTAGAATCAAAAACTACAGCTGGAGCCGATTTTAGCAGTTATATAAGCATCCTACCATTATTAAACCGGTTCAGCTTGCATGGCCCAGGAGAATTATCACAGAAGATACAGGATTCGATTGATGAGGAAATGCTTCTACAGAAACAACGTGTGGAAGAGGATGCAGCCGCTGATGATTCGGCCCTTGCCCATGACGTCCTAATAAGTGAGGGGTCAGCCGCAGACCTCAATGCCATGCCAAAGAGGGTCAAAGATTCGAAAGGAGACGGGTCAAAGGGGGCAAGTGGGCCTGACTCCCCCAGTGACACCGCCTGGATTATGCGTCCGAATGCTAGCAAGATCCTAAAAAATCTACATGATGCTCTTGAAAGCCTTTACACCGAGAAGGCTGTACTAACCAAAAAGCTCCAGAAAGCGTTAGACACTGCACAGCTAAGTTTAAAATGGACACCTGGTCTTGGTCATATTGTCCATATCAAAGGAACCAAAGCAATGAAGAAGTCACTGGAAGATCTAGGAGTAACACGTACTGTCTCCTCGTCGAAATCGACGCGATCGTTTTATTTACCATCTTGGACCCAACTTGGTGCTAAATTGGAAAGCATGAAACAACAAATCAGAGTTGAGGAGCAACACATTTTCAAGGGGTTACGGCATGCAGTGATTTTGAACCTCGTCAAACTCCGCCGCAATGCAAGCGTTTTGGACGAACTTGACGTTGCATGTTCCTTTGCAACCTTGGCCAAGGAGCAAGGGATGGTTAGGCCGATTGTTAACAATGGTTTAAGTCACAAAATAATTGGTGGTAGGCATCCAACAGTTAAACTCGGAGTTGAAGAACAAGGCCGCCACTTCGTCAGCAACGACTGCTTCGTGGGGGATAAGGAGCGCATTCTACTTATTACCGGGCCCAATATGGCTGGTAAAAGTACATTCCTTCGACAAAACGCTCTAATAACTATCCTTGCCCAAGTGGGTTCTTATGTTCCCGCCGAGTACGCAGAGATAGGACTTGTGGACAAGATATTCAGCCGCATCGGAGCAGCCGATGATCTATTTCGCGACCAATCAACCTTTATGGTTGAAATGCTGGAGACTGCATCTATACTAAAACATGCTACTCCTCGCTCGTTTGTAATAATGGACGAAGTTGGCCGAGGAACCACCCCGGAAGACGGAACTGCAGTAGGATTTGCCTGCCTGCACCACCTGCATAATGAGAATAAAGCTCGCACTTTATTTGCGACTCATTTCCATGCGTTGGCGGACATGACGGCGGATTTCGAGCACCTAGGCAGATATTGCACCGACCTGAAAGAGGATGCTTCCGGCAGTTTCTCCTTCATTCACAAATTGAGGCCTGGTGTTAACCGACAATCCCATGCACTAAAGGTTGCTCACCTTGCCGGCTTGCCTCAAAGTGTGATCGATGTTGCCAAAGATGTGATTCAAAAAATGCCAGCTATGGAAACAGAGCTTGGGCATCAAGTGGAAGAAGACTATCGTAAAGCGGCCCATTCGTCGTCTTGATAGTGCGTTGGTTGTTTCATAATTCTCCTTCCCTTCGATTTATCTCTTTTCATTTTGGTCTTTCCCGCTCCTGAACCCATGTTTAATGTAGACTTTGATACCCGATACTTAACCAAATATCATGAATTTCCTATCTTTACTTGCTTAATATCAATGTATATAAGTGATACGTTATATGGATCTATTAACTAATAATTTCCTCCGTCTTAAACTTAGGATGTAATTAGTGTAAGAATGTTGTTAGTAGGCAGCTCGGCCTGACACTACAGCTTCGCGACCACCCTTGAAGAGCGAGCATCAGCCTCCACAACAATGCCATCTTCCAAACCAATGAGCTCACAATCGTCACGATCAATTCCATTTACATATTGAACGACAACAAAGTCTATCCTCTGTCTCCCGATAACCACCATAGGAGCGTGCCATGATCCAGCTGCATAAGTCACAGCCTGACCAGGCTTGGCAATAAATGCTTGTATATTGTTAAGATCTGGAGGATCGCGTATTGATGTTGCTGAATCCACCTGGCCTACTAGAGACGGAGCAACAATGACCAAATAGAAGACGTCTTCGGTCATGCTATCTCGCCTCCCGGCATGATCACGATTTAGACTCCGTGATAAGGGTATGAATGACTGTGAAGTGTATGGATGCCTTTCGAGAAACTTTACGTCAAATAATCCTGATAGATTCTGGTTCCATAGTCCTGAAAATCCCTTGGATGAAGAGGAAGGGAATAGAGATAGAGGAGCGCGCAACTCCCGGGGGAAGCATGAGAACATGCTCATGCGAGCTTCCCCTTGCTTTGAGCTTGTTCCATACGAATCAGTTATAGGTGATATCGGGCTCCATTTCACAGCAGATCCTTGATTTGCGGATTCAGCGGTGCAGTCAGGAGCCTTGAAGCCGGCGATAGAACTCGGTGGAGCGTTCAATGTTTCGGGCAACGGTGCTTCGATTGCTGTCCCGAACGGCTTAAAGCTTTTAGGAGTAAGAGGCGAAGCCGGTACTCGAACCGTAGGTGTGAAAAGGAGTGCAGGAGCCATAGGAGGAGGATAGGTATAATCGAACGAGTGTACAAAGAGCTGCTATCAAGCACTCATTTCTGTGCAGCTTCAACTTTGCTTTAAGTTGATGTTTGCTCTTCCCTTATCGATAAACTTTCTGCTCAACCGAGGTCCAGGCCTTAATTATGCCAAGCCTTGAGTTAACCAATTAAATCACGGTAATTCTAACCAATCAGGCAAGGCTACTGCGTCTGACTAATAAGGAAATCCCTATTGGCCATTTTACTATATATCTTCATCTTACCATCAACGAGATTGATAGCTTCAGAGCGCCTCCTGATCTATATATGATTGGGAAGGAGGGAGATACACGTAAAGGAAGATGAAGCAGTTGAGTAGCCGAAGACACAGAGCTCTCCCCGCATCCCCATGGGCCGAAGGTGGCTAGGTTACGCACACATAAGCCTTCACCGACCTTGATTGGCAAGCGTACCGACCAAGTACCTGTTCGTCAGGCTAGAGTGCAACAACAGCGACATGATCGCCGAGCGGTACCTATTCAAGGAACCAAGGATGTATCTATCCCGTGTTATAGGCTCTCCATCCCCGCACGGGAACCCGCTATGGCACGCCTTTACACGCAGTTGGCAGCGCGGCGAGCTCCGGCCGGGGTATAAGAGAGGTCGTTCCCAGCATCGTGAACAACCTCTCTCCCTTTTTCCAGATTTGGACCTGAGGTGGCGTAAAACACGCGAACAACTATCAACATACAGGTTAACAGAACATCTTGACAGCAACCATGGGAGCCGACGATAAGCCTAGTGAGTTTGGTTGTTTACTCTTGTCTCTACGTAAGCTTATATATGGCTCTTCAGGCACGTATCGCTACAACGAGGTTCCGGTCTATACCACCTCTAATGGCTGCCCGGTACCTACGCCGTATACAGACAAGAGAGAGAGTACAGCTAATGGACCCTAGGTTATGGACCCGGAGTCCTCGCAGAGGGTGGGCGAGAATGGACCTTTGCTTTTACAGGATTTCCATCTCATAGACCTGTTGGCACACTTCGATCGCGAACGTATCCCCGAGCGAGTTGTACATGCCAAAGGAGCTGGTGCCTACGGTGAATTTGAAGTCACCGATGATATCTCCGATATTGTAAGACAAATCTCAATTCTAATGAATGAACTAGAAACATGGTTACTAACAGGTTGAATTGCCAGACTATAATCGACATGCTCAAAGGAGTAGGCAAGAAGACCAAGCTGCTCACTCGTTTCTCCACTGTTGGCGGTGAAAAGGGCTCAGCAGACAGTGCACGGGACCCTCGTGGCTTTGCTATCAAGTTTTATACGGAAGAAGGAAATCTAGACTGGGTCTTCAACAATACGCCGATATTCTTTTTGCGGGATCCTGCCAAATTCCCTATCTTCATCCATACCCAGAAACGTAACCCGCAAACAAATCTCAAAGACCCAGACATGTTTTGGGATTATCTGTCTACGCATCAGGAGTCCGCCCACCAAATCATGCATCTGTTTTCAGACCGTGGCACACCTTATTCCTATCGCCACATGAACGGCTATTCTGGCCACACATACAAATGGATAACCCCAGACGGAGGCTTTAACTATGTCCAAATTCACCTCAAGACTGACCAGGGTATCAAGAACTTCACCAATGATGAAGCTAGCCGAATGTCCGCTGAGAACCCAGACTGGCATACCGAGGATCTCTTTAAAGCCATCAAGGCTGGCCAGAACCCATCTTGGACATGCTATGTCCAGGTCCTCTCCCCAGCCGATGCTGAGAAATTCCGATGGAATATATTTGACCTCACCAAGGTCTGGCCACACGGCGAAGTCCCTCTCCGCCGCATTGGCAAACTTACCCTCAACAAGAACCCCGAGAACTACTTTGCCGAGATGGAGCAAGCTGCCTTCTCACCTTCCCATGTTGTACCGGGCGTCGAACCGTCGGCTGATCCAGTACTGCAGTCCCGTCTGTTTTCTTACCCAGATACCCACCGCCACCGTCTAGGTACAAATTACACTCAGATCCCCGTGAACTGTCCTTTGAGGGTATATACACCTTACCAGCGAGACGGCCACATGTCTATTGACGGCAACCATGGCGCGAACCCAAACTACCCATCTAGCTTCAGGAAAGTGGCTTTCCGGCCTGTTCGTGCCAGCCAAGAGCACGAGAAGTGGGCTGGAGCTGTCCTTACAAAGCAAATACCCGTTACCGACGAAGATTTCGTGCAGCCGAGTAGACTGTGGGAAGTCATGGGCAAAGAGAAGGGGCAACAGGATAACTTTGTAGGGAACGTGGCCGGTCATTTGGCGGGGGCGAACGAGAAGGTCAGAAGAGCAACTTATGAAATGTTCCGTAGAGTCAACAAGGACCTCGGAGCCAGGATAGAGGCGGCTACTGAAAAGGAGGTATCTGCTAAACCACAGCCACGCCTTTAATTATGTATGTATTTCAGGCGTTTTAGCCCAGCGTGTAGTCCAATTGAAATTGAGATCATGTCAACATTTAAACCCGAACTTATAGCCCGAACAATTCTAAGCTAAGAAGCAAAATACTTCTATCTATCCAGTTAACAAACGATTATGGGTTTCGTTATCCTGATTCCTCTCAACATATGTCTTCCTCCTCGTAATCAAAAGCCCAATTAGGTAAGCTATGACAACAGTACTTGAGCAGGTAAAATGTCCGTAGGCGAGGATGCTTAGAAAGAGTATCTTTTGACCCATCATTACCTGTCATCACCTATCACTGTCTACCTAGGTGTGCGTTGTATAAATAAAAAATAAAAAATCAAAATGTAATGGGGCAAACCGGGATCGAACCGGTGACCTTCTGATCAACTAGGTGAAACCTTGTTCCTGAAGTTTTCTTCAGTCAAACGCGCTCCCAACTACGCCATTGCCCCAGTGCATGGTGGAGGTGGAGACTTTCTTCATTATGGCCAGGCTCTGCATCGAAAAGCCCATGGCTTGTCCTTTCCCATATCGCTTCCTCGCAGGATATAGCAAGAGAGCGTGGAGGCGACAGCCATATTTATCTGTTGTTTATTATATGTCTCATTCTCATTACAGGTTACCCTTCCAATAAGTGTCGAGGGTTCCTCCTAACTGGCTGATAGTAAATAGCTTGGTAATCCCTATCATAGAAGTACCGAGATAGGTATGTCGAGTCACATTGAAAGTTGCTGCCCGCAGAACAGCTATTGATAGATATTTTACTTGACTTTCGATAATCACTTAGTGCTGTACGAACAGCTCGGGCGGCAGCTAAGTGCATGGTGCTGAATTCGCAAGGAAATGCTAAAAGAGCGCTGTTTAAATGGCGCTATTATCCAAAGGTACGTTCGTTCTCCCGCATACGGTCGAATGTAATGGATTTCAAGCATCCTCACAACTCATTGATTACTAGTGTAATACATGGAGATATGCTCTCTTCCCTCATTCACAGCACGGTCACTTGCCTTTCGAGCGATCCAACGCACTCTGACGGCAACTTGGGAAAGCATCTTCTCTTAATCGATCCTGAGACCCTGTGGATGCTTCTAATAGTTCACACCTCGAGCATCTAACAGGAGAGTTCTCCAACGTGTTATAAGGCAGAACATAAGCGGATCAGATCACGATTCAAGTGGGGGCCACTCATCCAGAAGTGATGATACGAGGTCTCTTGCGAGACCGCCTGTATACATGAATAGCCTCAAATTCGTAGGAGGAAGAACCGGAATTCAACGGCTCAAAGCGAGGAGGAATTGGCTCGGCTTCGAGGGTCCGGGTATCACCTGGAAATTTTAGGCCCTATGCTTGATGCAGGCAGACATTGCATATGTTGCATTTGACGGGGAATCACTGGCTGGAGTAATTCGGCCCTACGACAGGCTAGTTGGGTATATCTTCAACGACAAACTCGAGGATGCACTCCTTTTTAGCCCTATCCCCAGCCAGAAGAGACATTAAAACCTATTCAGCGCCAAAAAACAGATATCATCTGTTAATAACGCTGACTCTCGAGTCCCGCTGGCGGTTGTTGTTTCCAATTGGCATGCTGATAGTCCGCGAATGATGCCGCTGAAAGGGAGAATCACATGATGCTCGGCGTAAAAAGCCCTGATCACACAAAACTCGCGCGCCTCTAGACTAATTTTACTCCCTAACATAGATAGACCCATACCGACAAAAATATAAGAGGGCAAAAAAGAATTGCTGACTGGGTATTGTCAAATGGGGCAAACCGGGATCGAACCGGTGACCTTCTGATCAACTAGGTAGAATACCTTGTTCCTGAAGTTTTCTTCAGTCAAACGCGCTCCCAACTACGCCATTGCCCCTGTGATGGAGTCGATCGGCCGGTGGGGATGCTAAGTGGAAATACTTGCATTTCCATGAGAGGTATGGCTGTCTTCCCCAGCTCATGACAGCTTGGTGGAGTGTTCATTGCAGATGGTGTTGTAGATCAGACCGAATGGATGACCGCTGGGCGTGGTCTACTGGAATATATGCCTTCTGTATGTTCAAGAAACACGCTGCCATTAACGGATTACCATGACTCTATCAGAATTCTATAGCGGAGGAAAGAGGAAGAGAAGAACTTGACATCTACCGAGCCACAACCATAGCAAAAGAAACAGCGTAATCCAAAACAAGAGACATAAGAAGGCCAAAAAAGAAAAGCCACAAAATTAAAACCTTGCTAACAATTGGTCATACCGTCCGACGACGAATCGTCGTGATGCCCTTTTTCTCTTGGCTGTTTTCAAATTAAAGGGGGCTCAAACAAGAGGTAGAAATACGCTGTCAGAATTCAGGAGACTTGTTTGTCCAAGAGTTGAAAGAAGATAAGAGACGAAAAGGGGGAAAGATATGGAGAATGCGACACAGAGACAGTGTATCGGAAGGTGTTTGTACAAAGAAGAGCATATAAGAAGAAGAGAGCAAATAGAAGGTGCAAAAGAATTTCTTCAAAGGGATAATTAGTCTTTTCAGTCATAGTAGCTTTTTTCGTTTTTGGTTGTCGTTGGCGTCCCTTTGCAAATCCGTAATCGTCGATATGTGTCCAAACCCCGTATTCGCGTTAATGTAAAAAAGTAGAGGCAGAAGGAATTAAAGCCACGTGTGAAAAGGATCAGGTGCTGCCACATTAAGTGCGGCCATACTTCGTCTTGCCGAAGGTGAAGGGAACGTATCGATATTTGATCATGTGTTGTATTTGTCGGCGCACTAATTCCCTCACGTTAGATCCGAGAGTGATAACTAGACAGACGCGGGAATATACGTACTCGTCAGGCAGAACAGGATCAGCCAGTATACGACCAGGATTGGCCAGAAGACAGGAATGTTGAACACCTGAGACCAGGTGCAGCAGAAGGCAAGGGTAACAGCCACGGTTGCCGAATGCCAGAACTTGAACTCCGGAAGTCTTCTGATAAAGGGACGGAACTCTTCGTCTTGGTTAGTAGGCAGAGATGCACCGGCGTCTCCCTCCTCTAGTCCGCTGTCCTGGGTAAGAGATGGGTCGAATTTAGGTTGGAGGAACGCGAGGAAGAGGTTGAGTAGGTAAATTCCTAGGGTGTAGGCCACTGTCGCAAAGGTCCGTCAGACTTGGTTCGGTAGCTAGAATACAGCAAGCGATAACATACCGATGTACCAGCCTTGCGCCAGCACTATTCTGAGGAAGAAAAACAAGAGCATGACGCCGGTTCCTATCCACCGGTACATGGTATATGGGGTCGACGCATCGAGATACGCTTGATATTGCTATTAAACATCACGGTTTCGTTAGCCACAAGTACGGCGCAAGTATAGACATGGCGACTAGAAAGTCCACGAGGTTGCATCGCTTACTCTTCTCAACTTCGAGGTTTGCGCGGAAACCGCTGTAAAGGGGCTGTTCTCTGGTTCCGGACGATCCATGGTGGTGGTGAAAGCGTGGAGGTATGGGCTGAGATGGGCAGCACTGTCTGTGTATTAAAGGGAGTTTTGTCCGCGCCTTTAGCTTGCGACGAGAAGACTTGGAAAGTGACAGCTTGACTGACGACAACGATGGTGTTTGATAAAATTAATATTAATCCTGAATACCTATCTTTTGGAGCAAATTTCTTGGCAGAAGCAAAGCCACAGTGCACGGTCCAGACGTGATACCGAGGCTGACACTCGCGCTAGTCCTAATATAACAAACCGATGATATAAGCATGGCTGAAGTGTCACGTGTAATCAGGTGATTCTATCTTGGCAGGTAACAACTTACAGATTTTAGGTTCGGGTAGAAACTTTGGGCACCTTTCAGAACAAAGCATATTCAACTCTTCTTGATCATCCATCGAGAATGACCCTCTAAGGCACAGCCAACCCAAAGAGATTAGTTTCAGATTAGTTATATATAACTCTGATAATACAACTCGTTTTAGTTCAGTGTGCGCGTTCCAAGTGAGTCAGGTTACATGGCAAAAAAGAAGTCCAAGGAGGCTGCAACACAGCCGCAAACAAACACAACTACGCAATCTCAGGGGAAGGCTGTAGCGAAGTCCCAGGAAACTAAAGGAAACGCATCATCACCGCCATCTCAGGCAAAGGTAACCGCACCGGCTCAGAAAAAGACAACAGCCCAGCCTCAGGAGAAGGCTGTAGCGAAATCTCAGGCAACTAAAGGAAACACATCATCATCACCATCCCAAGCGAAGGTAGCTACGCAGACCGCAAAACCTTTCCATCGAAAGGAGGTAAACAAGCAAATTCGCAACGATGTGTATACTATGTACGAAAAGAACCGCAGTGTCGATAAAATAAAGATTGCATCTAGCTATATATTTTTATACCCTGAGAAGGAATCATATATCCGCAACGTACTGGATGGGTAAGTCAGCCTCTTCATGGATATAGGGTAATATTTGCGTTTGATATGCCGTTAATAGATTTCCAGCTATGCTACAATTGTTAAAAAGAAAAACCCGACGCCCAAGCCTTCTACAAAGGAACCAAAAACTCAAAATATGGTACCTAAAAAGGAAACCCCAAAGGTTGAACAACATAAGCAAGCCCTTCCCAAGAACACGCAGTGCTCAACCCTGTTGAAGAAGCCCGATCAGACTGCAGAATGCTCTACTACTAAGTCCAGTAGCATAGAGAAGGAACAAAAAAATGTAGCTATACTGCATGGTACACAACATTTTATTATTGTTTACGGCTTCATGTGGCGTACAGAGGCTGATCTAGGTCATAGAGTTCACTGAATACCTTTCACACAAGGGCCCTCATAGCGAACCAGCTATTCATCAGCTGGAAGTTCCGAGCCTGGAAAATCAGATGCAATTTTTGAATTTAGACCATAATGAATCGATGAACGGCCATACAGCTCCTCGCCTACAGGAGGTGACCTTGCTGTCTCCTATCACCGAAGGCCACGGTCATAAAATGCCTCCTCAATTTGCGCTTTTAGGTCATCAACCATCAAAAATGTCTGCGGGTTTTGATCCTAGGGTGATGTTGAATACCAATATTCCATTTTCGGCGTTTATCTGCGGCGTTCAAGGAAGTGGAAAGTCCCACACGACTAGTTGCATAATTGGTAGTACCCCAGGCCTTTCAATTCACACAGTTAGCTAACTAATCTAAACGACTAGAGAACTGCACTTTCTCCCTCCCTTCTCTTGGGGTCCTTAAGAATCCGTTATCCACGCTCGTCCTACAGTTTAATGAGTACAGTTCGAATATAAGCTCTCAACCAAGCGAAGCAGCATTTCTTTCATCAGTGATGCCAGAATACCGCCAACATCTTCCTCAAGTCCCAGTTACTGTACTCGTGTCACCTTCTAATTTTTACGAGCTCAAGAAGTTATATTCTCAAATCCCCGGGGTTCAAGTCCTCCCATTCAGGCTACAGCCTCGACATCTAAGTGTCAGTACAATGCTGTCGCTTATGTCGATTGGTAAGGGTGATTCAATGCCCCTGTATATGGCCCAGGTGACTACGATGCTGCGTCAAATGGCAGAAGAAAACAAAGGGCCTTTTGACTATCTTGCATTTCGCAGGCGTCTAAAATCACTTGATCTGCAAAGGACTCAAACCCCTTTCCTTGAGCAGAGGCTTGACTTACTGGACTCCTTCCTCGACCTCAAGGGTGAAGTTAGAGAGAGCTATTTTGTTAATAATAGGATTACTATCTTGGACCTTTCCTGTCCCTTTGTGGATAAGAGTACTGCGTGCATACTATTCCGTATAGCTACTAGGCTTTTTCTCGACTCTCACACTTCAAGAGGCAAGATGATTGTTGCCGATGAAGCGCACAAGGTAGTTATATACACCCCGTAAACTTTGTGTACCTCCCTAACAATTAAATTATAATTAGTATATGACCGATGATACTCCGGCAACGATGGAACTCACTGAGGAGTTTCTAAATATAGTTCGACAACAGCGTCACCATGGAGTTCGCCTGGTAATCTCAACACAGGAGCCGACAATATCACCTCGACTAATTGATCTATGTTCAATGACAATAATCCATCGATTTTCCAGCCCTGAGTGGTATCAAAGCATCCGGAATCATATCACTATTGGTTATATGAAGGATAATTCTGCGCCGGAGGATGCTGAAGATGGTCTCTATCAGATATCCAATCTTCGCACAGGTGAAGCCTTGGTATTTGCGCCTTCAGCATATATTCTCGATGAAAACCAGTCGATGAGAGACACCAAACATCGAGCTTTTAAACTAGCCGTCAGAAAACGAGTAACTTGGGATGGAGGTCAATCGATTCTATCTGTCAAATGAAGGATTGTCACACACTATAATAGGCCATCAGCGTTGGAAGTACTAGATGGCCATGCGATTGCCAAAGTGAAAAGGATCTTTGAGACTTCTATACTCTCAAAATTGATGTTTATACAATAAGAATTCTATTTGCCTGAAGCTACATGCTACCCATCCAAAAAAGAGATCTAGTATCATTATTAAGTGTTAAGTTACCCAGCCAGGTAAGTAATATTATCATCACAGTATCTAGGTTCTCAACTACATGGCCCACAAGGCAGCAAGACCATGATTAGCAATTTAATAAATATACGATATTGTTTTATTGGAATGATAATGAGAACTAAACGGTAGTATTGAAATTTTATGGGGGTTTAAAAATGTAGAAGGGTGCCTCAGAAAAATATTGGTAGAGCGCTTGATTCGTATTACTAATCCAAGTCAATAGTATCACGTGATAAGCCATGAAAGCGGCTTGCGGCGGCTTTTCCATTTAGTTACCTCGGCGCTAGTGTTGGCGCGGGCAGGGACATTAAACACCATCATCGTTGAATTGGGACATACCAGGTACACATCGGTCAACATCAACGCTAGAGCTGTTTTTCTGTGTATAGATATCAATTAGTTTGATATATATCTCACATCATGTTTGCCAGACGCTGCTCAAGACTCGTGGCCTCGCAGACTGCCCGGCCTCTGCAGTCATACATCTCCCGCTTCTACTCGACCGGATCTCCAGCCTACGAGTATATCCTCACATCTACTCCAAAGCCTGGTGTTGCATTAAGTGCGCCTGACCATCCCTAGAGTAAAGATTGCGAAGACATTGCTGATTGTTTCTAGTCACTCTTAACCGACCAAAGGCCCTCAATGCCTTGTGTAGCCCACTCTTCAAGGAGCTTAACGAGGCTCTTACCAAGTATGACGAAGATAAGAGCATCGGTGCCATAGTTATCACCGGTAGCGAGAAGGCATTCGCAGGTACGTATAATGGATGGCCAATGGCCTATTTAGGAGTATAAGTTTCTGACATATTACTAGCTGGTGCCGATATCAAGGAGATGGCACCCCTTACCTTCGCTGCCGCCTACAACGACAACTTCATTGCCCCGTGGTCACACCTTGCCAACACAATCCGAACCCCCGTCATTGCCGCAGTCTCTGGATATGCTCTTGGAGGTGGCTGTGAGCTCGCTATGATGTGTGATATGATCTACTGCACCGACAAGGCTACCTTCGGACAGCCAGAGATCAAGCTCGGCACCATCCCCGGAGCCGGTGGTTCTCAGCGTCTGACCAAGCTTGTTGGTAAGAGCAAGGCCATGGAGCTTATTCTCACCGGAAACACCTTCAGCGGAAAGGAAGCTGGCGAGTGGGGAGTTGCTGCCAAGGTTGTTGAGGGAGGCAAGGATGAGCTTATGGAGGCTACTCTTGAGACTGCTAGCAAAATCGCTAGCTACAGCCGTGTTGCTGTCGTCGCTGCCAAGGAGGTTGTGAACAAGAGCCAGGAGCTCTCGTTGAAGGAAGGTGTCGAATTTGAGAGGAGATTGTTCCACGGCCTCTTTGGAAGCAAGGACCAGAAGATCGGTAAGTTTATTCCTTGGTGAAATCTGAACTAGTAGCTAACTTGAGATGAATAGGCATGACCGCTTTTGCTGAGAAGAAGAAACCTGAGTGGTCGCATGAGTGATCTGTGTATCAATATATATTATCCTAGAACGCGTTTATTTCGAGGTTTTACAGAACAGCGCAATACCATATGTCTAAAGAAGCCTTATTTCTCTAAAGATATTCAAGAAGCCTTACACAATTACGACTCCATTCAGCAATTGTCACAATTACCCTAAATTATTCTGGTATTTCTCATAGCATACATTTCCTTCACAATTACATCCATCCATTTTGATTGTTTCAGTGATCAACTCTATCCCGACGCAACCTTGTTGATGTGTTGGCAAGCTAAGCTTACTCGCTAAACTTGGAGGCCTTCTTGCTAACATCACCCATAGCTCCCTTTACTTTCTCTCCGAGAGTGCCGAGCACACCACCTGGAGATACAAGATCAGCAATTGAGCTCTCCAATCGTGTCAATTAAACCCAACAAACTTACCAGTCTCTTGGTTCTCGGGGGGGACGGCACGGCCAGTATGGCTTCCATACCCCTGCCTTCCATAGTCCTGGGTCATATAGCTTTGATCACCATACCCCTGATTCTTACCACTCATTCCAGGCATACCCTCGCCAGGATCATCAGTGGCCCTGGAAGTCTGATGGTGCTGGGAGGAAGAACCTGGATAAGGTCCAGTGGTTCCCTCATCATGCATGCCGCCCATTCCTCCTCCAGAACGAGAGGAATCCTCAACGCCTCTCATACCTTGTCCGCCTTCCAGGTTACGAGAGCCCGAGGAGCCCATGCCGCCGGCCTCGGCCTGGTCGTCCAAGTGAGTATGCTGGGCATACTTCTTGGACTCCCATCTCTGAGCCTGGGAGTTTGGGTCGGTAGACATAATGTCTTCGTTGATTTCTTCGGTGAAGTCTTGACCTCCCTGGGCAGTGCTACGAGTGGTGCGCTGCGAGCGGCGCTGGGAAGTAGCCCAGTTGTCTCCAATTCCAGACATGATGGTTGTACTAATATGTGTTTATTTCTGACTCTTCTTTGAATTGATGGGTATGCGGTATGAACTCTGATAGAGAGAGTAGAGATCGTATCTATGCCATTGTTATATACTATCACTCAACCAATGTTCGCCACAGCATGGAAACAAGTTCAATGGGTATGATATCATAGAGCCGATGGTAGATCAAAGAATAGCCAATTGAACAATCATTAATAGGTATTACTGGTGAATCCTGTTCGGCTTCTATGGCCAGCTCGCTCTAGCTGGAATGTGTCTAAGAGGTGGATTCGTGGCGAGCAAGTTGCTGCCAGTAATGCTGAGCTCCAAAGTTCCTCCCTAACTCACGGTACGTAACATGAACTTTCAACAGGTCGCTGTACCTTTTGGTCAATTCCTTTGTTTTTAGTTAACTCGGGTACATCGACGAGTAGTCAGCCATACTCTTGCCACTATGCTGGGGTAGTAATGTACGGATCAGTTCGCCCCAGAGGTTACTAGCAACAAATAGGGACGCTGGTGACATCTTGTTGACCATGAATGGAACATGTTGAAGATCGCAAGTTAAATCCCGGCCCATAAGCCGCGGAACCTTTCTCTCGTCATGGTGGTAAGGCCAGTTCCGTATGAATACGAATTATGGATCTATCGTCACTAATATGGCCATTCAGGAGTCAGATTTTGTGACCTACAGGGAAGTGCTCCGTATGCATGTCGTATTGAAAAGGTGGTCAAAGTGTCCATTAAGAAGTGAGAATCGCTGTCGCAATAACGCTTATTCCCAGCATCAGGCAGTCTTATTTTTAGCCGCATTCTGTACAATTGGTTACTTCAGGGCATGCTTGACGATGGAAGTGGATATAAACGTCTGTTCGAAGGATCACCAACTAAGATGAACTGGGATCCTATGTCGTGTCAACAGTGAGGACGACTGAATTCCGTGGTTGTATATTACGAATTGGCCTAAAGACGGATTAGTATTCACCCCAATAAAACTCCTGGAGGATGTTGATTTCAAAGCAGGCGAACATAGCCCTTATATCCCTGGAGGAAATAGATTGTACCCACGTTTTTACTGCTATGAACGAATTGTATATATAAGGCCAGGGAATTTCCCCCTAGGGCTAGTCTTCCTCAGCACTCCTAGGCAAAAGCGAAATCGAATACATTTCAAAGAGTATCAGTCTAAGGCTTATTTTATATCCTATGATGGCTTCCTACCTTGTTACCGGTACTTCGCGCGGCATTGGTCTTGCTCTGGTCAAAGACCTAGTTGCTAAGCCTGCCTCGGAAGTGTCTATAGTCTTCGCTGCTGCACGTACGAAGACGGATGCATTGAAAGAATTGATTGAGAATTCCGCCGGCCGCATCGAGTTTGTCTCTATTGATGTGACATCCGTTGAGAAAGTAAAGAAGGCAGCCGACCAAGTTGAGAAAGCTCTCGGAGGGAAAGGGCTGGACGTTCTTATCAACAATGCCGGCGTATTGAACTTCACTCCCGGTGGCATTGAGACTATGTGCGTTCTTTGCAAGCCTCGGAGTATCCTTCTCCTCTTTTTGTAGCTAGCTGATGAGTGTGTATAGGACCGACCTTGAGTGGACGTTCAATACTAATGTGGCCGGCACCCACCTTGTTACAAGGACATTCCTCCCACTTTTAAGGAAAGGTGCTTTGAAGCAGGTCTTCAACATGTAAGTGTACCTGGGAGAACATTAATAGTTTCCACTGGAGACTGATATTATATAGGTCCACGACCATGGGTTCCATTGGGATGGCAGCAAACTTCAAGCCTGCTCCTGCACCGGCCTATAAAATCTCCAAGGCTGCCCTTAACATGCTCACAGTGCAATACGCCCAGTCCCTCGAGGAAGAAGGGTTCACTTTTGTTGCCATCTCCCCTGGTGTAAGTAACCCAGGATTACCATACGTTTAGCACATCCTAACGTTCATGATAGTGGGTGAAGACCGACCTAGGTGGCGAACATGCTTTTTTGACCGTTAGCCAAAGCTCCGCTGCAGTGTTGAAGATCTTGTTTACCGCCACCAAGGCAGACAATGGAAGGTTTCTCAATGTCTTGGTCCCTGGCTGGGAGGTTACTGATGGCCCTGAGAATTACGACGGAGCTCAGCCTCCCTGGTAAATATTAGAGATGTAGAAAGTGTCTGGTTAAATGACAAGCTACCATACTTCTTTTTGTGTCGGTGACAATTTTTCAAAGCTAAATGTAGCTGCCGTGCAGGAGCTCCATGGTGGTAGGCCTCCTTTCCGGAATTTGGAAATTTCAATGCAGTATATACTGTTTCAATGGTTTCCTTCGAGATACCGTAGTTAAGCAGTTTTATAACCCATTGATCCGTTTTTGACACTTGACAGACATTACACCGTTTGGTTCTGCGCTGAAGAGGATGGCATGTTATATATTTCTCCCCGATTTTAAAGCCAAGATTCGCCCATTGGGATAAAGCCTGGAGGTGTAGATACATATCCTTTAAACTTATAGAGGGTGAAAATCCGGGTATTTAAGCAGACGCGTTGCAGCAAGGGGCGAGCTCTTATATAACTAAATGTTGGCACGCAATGCACTAATAATTACAAGCCAGGTGACTTGAAGCGAGGGGCTATCCCACATTTATTGAAGTTATTGATTTCCAAACAGGTGAACATACCCCTTAACATTCCCTGGGGGAACAAATGGTACCTCCATATTACTTTGTAATAGCTATGAATGATGTTGCTATGTAAGACCACGGGATCCCCCTGTAGAGCTATTCTTCATGTTAAATTATAACAGGTTTGGCGGGGCGAGTTCCCCAATCTTAACTTGCGACGGTGGACAATCGGATTTCAGCATGTTGCGGCACAAGCGAAAGGGGATAAACTCAAGATCGCTATCCTTTGCATCAGGTGCGGTCATTATATTGTTGCCGTGGGCCCAGAGGTGGAGCTTGCTTCTGGCGAGGTACACGGCAAGATTGATATTAAACCGGTGCAATTTATTGACATGGTATTTATCCAACTTTTGAAGCGTCAGAAAATGCTGCCTCTCTTGGTTTTCGATATGGAATATGATATATGCCCCTTCGAATCGATGAAGTGGTAATTGATTGATATGTGGCCAAGTTGGGATGCACATATGAAAACAGGCGCACCGGCTCTTCTCTCGCTTTTGGCTTGGGTGAACTCGATGTTTGTCCGCCCGAAGGCAGCTTGCCGTTGTTGCCTGTCCACTGTAGGAAGGCCACGGCACAAAATCCCGACCTGTAAATGCTTATCCAAAAATGTGGCCTCCGCCTCCCGTTTATTGGGGGCCTAATTCGGTTCATCCGTCGTCCAACCAGCGAAGATCAAGGCTAGAAAGTTCTCCATCTCTTGCTCGGTAACTGCAGCGCCGGGATCCAGATATTCCTTCGCGGCTGAAATATAGGTACAAAGTACTATTCGTTGCTGCTTGGTAAGGGAATCTTGGACAACATCGCCCTTTCGCTTTCCATTACACTGAAGTAATGTACGGTCTTCTTCGGGTTTTTTTGTACCTTGGACGTTGCTATCTTGCTTGGTTTTCGGCCATCTTCATGCATTCGATGCCATGCTCGCAAAATCGAGTATGCTCTATGCAAATCTTCGTTATTAGGTAGTTAAGAGGGTTGAAGAGATATCGAAGTCGAAGTATTTAGAACACTTCTGAATTATCTTCATGAGTAAGTTGAGGGTGATTAACACCCCTCTCAGATTTTCTCTTGCGGAAACATCACCGCCCACCGTGAAAGTAGTGTTAATGGTTGTCTAGTTCGGCTCCATGTTTTCCTGGTGGATTAGCTCCATCGCGATAGGATTGCCTTCGATACTCTCGAGCACTTTAACAATCGCCGAGAACGATGGATTACCAATCTTTTTTAACGGCGGACCGCATGGGAAATTTTAATATAGTTGGTATCTTCCTCCGTGGGCAAATGTTGGGCCATAAGGGACAAAACGGCCTAATGCCCCAAGGATACCTTGGGTAATGTGTGCGAGTCGTAGCCAAAGTGGAATATTCCAAAATCTACCCTTAAGTAGTTGGCCAACGTAATATTCACAACGAACTTATAACTGAGCCAAGTGAATGCTTAGTTATTACTAAGCATATAATCTCCTGATTATTGGTGAATGTGATTAGTAATAAGTATTTGTAACGCCAAGAACATTAAATTCGCCCCTAAATCCCCTTATTATCTTGCAAGCAAAAACAACCCGAAACATCATACACAAAAAGTACCAAAAGCTGGAGAAATACGTGCCAAACCCTTATTCTTTCTCTCAAAGGTCGCTTACCAGGCGAATGGTTGTTTCCCCTATCAATTCCGCCCACTACATGTGACGCAACGCGGTGTTCCATTGTGGTACTCGATATTGAACCCAGTGAGCGGCAAATTACAAGCCTTACAGGTCTTAACATTCGTTGTACCAAAGAACGAAGATGATGATGGGGAGAAGAGGTTCTTAGTCTCAGGTGTTTTCACGAGGCCGGAATCGACGAGCTTGAAAATAACCGCGGATCCAAGTCCACCAAAGTTCTCTATAATAGCGAGGAAGTCCGGTCGCACTGCAAACCATTTAAGGTTCTTCGATATAATGTCCGCAAGGATGTTTCGCAGGGTCAGATCGTGCGGCGGTACCGTAGCCATCACTTCTTCAACTACTGTTGGGAACTCTGTGGATTTCCAATTAGTTTCGACCCAGCGGGTGAAATTCTTTGCTGCCAGCGTTTTCAGAAGAGGGATCCCGAATTTGTCGGCAGCAACGTAAACCCGGACATTATTTGAGCCCTCATTAGCCGTTTTCGTCTTCTTTTCGTCGTCATTTGTACTGCCAGTCGTGGAAGACGGTACTATTGTTCTTAGGTTCCAGAATACTGAGTTATTGCTTTCTGGGTATTCTTGTAGGTATAAGAAGGATATAACTCGTTGGATAGTCTGGTGGTCATCGTCAGGCAGATCGACTGTCCTCAAAGTGGCTTCCTTTTCGCCAATTCAGCGCCAGATCCTGAGCGGGTGGTTAATTGTTGACTAACCTTGAAGTCGCCGTCAAGGGCAGCCTTGAAAAATTGAGACTGGGTGCATACAATTGCACGATGGGTCTTGAAAATGAAGCCGTTACAGGTAATCGTCATGTCTGAGTAGCTTCCATCCCGGAGCAGTGCTTTCATTGTCTGCTTAAAGGGCGACTCGGGTGTTATGGATAATGGTATAGGTGATATTGGTCTCGTGGTCGTGCGAACACTGGGGGAACTGGAGTTGGGAGGCATCTTGCGTTGTGAAGATTGTGTTTTTCACTTGCATCTGTCAAATATCGAACTCGTCACGTCTCATCTAAGGATCGACGACCCGCTCGGCGGCTAAATTCTAGGACCAGCCCCTCGGACATCCGCACCGATACGAGACGGGAGTCATAGCCTCACTACGACCTCAGTGGGGAAATAACGCTGGCACTACAATACATATTTGCATTTTATATGTATGAACCGTCACTATGGGAGACACAGAACTCGAAACCGCAGCGTTGGCATCTCACTTCGCCGCCAGAGATGCCCTGATATCCAAGGAACTCTCTCTCCGTAGCGGTAACTAAGCCCCCGGCCCGCTCCACTTCCCCTTTACTCCTCTAAGGCATACATACCCTATACCCATAAGTAAAAGAGCAAGAGAACTCTAGGACTGATAGAAAGATACGTCTATACAGATACCGGCTTCCGCAACGCTCTCTCGCCCATCGCCAGCCAAGCATGCGCCATCGTCTCCCGGATCCGAGAAGCAGAACATGCTTCCATCTGGAAACATGATCCGTCGTGTCCGGATAATGAAGCAGGCGTCGAGCTGTATCCGGGCATGATGTTCGGACTAGCTAAGCGAAAGCTTGAATCCACGCATCTGTGGAAAATAGCTAAACGGATGCCCAAGGGGACGTTGTTGCATTGTCATTTGGGCGCCATGGTGGAGGTGGATTGGCTATTTGAACGCATCCTTGACGTCGAAGGTATGCATGTATGTTCCTCCGAAGCACTGGATACGGAGGCTGCAAGGGACAGGGCAGTGGTGCTGTTCAAGTATATTACTCCCAAGCCAGGGTCGAGCAGCGTATCTATTTGGTCGTCTGAATACCAGCCAAACACATATGTTCCTGCGGCCCAAGCAGCAAATGCATTCCCATCTACCGGACGACAGGGATTCGTGGACTGGCTTTCTGAACGAAGCGTGATAAGCGAACAGGCGTCTATCGAGCACCATCTAGGTGTGGACGAAGTATGGCGGAAGATGGCCGCTGCATTTCCTACGTTAGGCTCGCTGTTGGGCTATGAGCCTGTCTACCGACTGTTTATACGGAAGATGCTACAAACTCTAGCGGCAGATGGAGTGCGATGGGTAGAGATACGTGATGTGTTTGGCTCGCCGTTTGCCAGGGAGGGCCAGGATGTGCCGGAACCAGGGTTCAACTACCGTGTTGCTGTGATGGGAGAGGAGATCGAGGCATTTAAGAAGACTGAGGAAGGGAAGTACTTCTGGGGCGGCCGGATTATCTGGACTGCTTTTACGGGTGTTGAGTGCAGAATCTATACTCACCAGTAAGTCGATCCGGAGAAGCAGGTGTGTCTGACTACAGGCTAACAACGACAACCAAGGTATGAGGCACTGCCTGGAAGCGAAAAAGGCATATCCTCATCTGGTAGCCGGGTTTGACCTGGTCGGGCCAAGAGGACCCTGGGCAAACCCCCTCGCAGGAGCTTATGGCTCAATCTCTGGTTACCGACGACAATTGCACATCGCAGATACCTAACATTCCGTTCGTCTACCATGCTGGCGAATGTCTGGGTGACGGGATAGCACAGCCGCAACCTCTACGACGCTATCCTGCTCAATTCCCGACGTCTTGGCACGGGTCTCACTCTTCAACACCCACACCTAATCGATCTGGTCAAAGAGCGCCGATCATGATCGAGAGCTGCCCTATCTCTAACGAGGTGTTACGACTAACTGCCACGGTCCTAGCGCATCCGCTACCAGCCCTGTTGGCGCGCGGTGTAAGTGCATCGCTGAGCAACGATGACCCTGCGCTACTAGGTCAGGGGACGTCAGGTATGTCTCATGATTTCTGGCAGGCGGTGCAGGCCTGGGAGAACCTGGGACTGGCGGGACTGGGTTCGCTGGCGGAGAATAGTGTCCGGTATGCTGCTTTCGAGGACGAGGACGAGGAGCAGTGGGTGAGGGGTATTGACAAGGGGTACGAGGGCGGTGGCGTCAAAGCAGAGAGATTGAAGCAGTGGCGAGACGAGTGGGAGGCCTTTTGTCAATGGATTGTAGATGAGTATGGAGTGGAGTACTGCAAATAGGCTTGCTTTCCTTTCCACCATAGTTATAGTTAGTTGCCTTATCAAAACTCTTTGTCTATTCCGTGTCGGCTTATGTACAGTCTTATCACCACGTGAAGATAACGATTGGACGGATAAGATAAGATCATGATCATGCTGCCTCCTTGATCATCGCCCACGACTTGATATCGCCATCTTCTTCCGTTCCTCCATAGTCCGCCATCCTCCAGCAGACTGTCTCCACGATCTCAAACCCATGTGCCTTGTAAAGCGGGAACCCATCCCGCGAAGACTCCAACCAAGCCGGCAAGCCCGACTTCTTCACCTCTTCAAGACCATGCCTCAGCAGCGCCCCGCCGATACCTCGACGCTGATAATCCGGGTGCACAGCCAGAAGATTCAACACTACCGACCAACAAAGGACACTGTTAGCACCGACGCCCATTCGTTCATCACCTGCTTAAACTCCGAACAGGGTTTTTCACGTACAGATATGCCCTTTCCCAGCCATCTTTCTCTTCCTGACGCTATAAAGCCAGCCCAAAGATGCCCGGCGAGCCGCAAACCCTGACTCGGGCAGTCCTTCCTCGCCCGTCTCAACGTACTCATCGGCTTTCTCGGGCGCCTCGAGGTGCTTGATCCAGTCTGGTTCCGTCCTGAACTCCCACAGCGCAATGCCGATTATCTTGCCATCGTCGGACATGACTTTAAACCAGCGCGAGGAAGGCCGCACCATGATCTGGGCGAATCTCTGTGCTCGCGCATTGAGGGAGGATGCGTTAGGCTCGCCGAACATGAGGCGGGTGTATGGTTTAGAGCCGTATGCTGCGCGTTCGAGGGCGGCCATCTCGGCCGTGTCCGTGGGGGAGCATGGTAGGATCTCGTGGACTGCCATTTCTATCACGTATAGGAGGTAAGTATATAATCTTTATCTCTGGTTTATGGTAGGTATTCTAGGTATTCTTCCTCTTATGGTTCTATGCCTTTATTTATACGTATATGAATGCCTCCGGCACCAACACCATCCGGCTCGTCCCATCACGTACAGAAACGCTGTAGCCTAGTCGGGCTCCTATCTGAGTGCCCGCTGCTTACATACATTTGTTAGCTTAGGCAATCGGCATCTCGGGAAGGATTATCTTTCAGCTGGCAACCCCGGTCTGAGGTCGCGGCGCTTTGGCCAGCTTAGTCATCACAACCGTTGGGTGCGCGGCTTGTTGGGACATAAACACGTAGTAGAGGCCATAAACACTTAATAAAGGGAGAGAGTATGAAGTGAAGAGCAGAGAAAAGCCTGTGAGAAGAGAGAGAACCGAGGAGATACGGAGTGCCATACCCCAAGATGCGGCAATGCCACTCGGGGCCCCGTACTCCGTCGTTAATACTAAATAAATTACTCCGTGCTGTCAATCCCCAAGCCCCAAGCTCAGTCTCCAGCGCATCCAAGGGCGCAAAGTGTTACTTGTCAAGTTTTACCGCCTTTTTGGTTGCATGTATGACTAAGCAAGGAACCTTCCCGCCTGCTTCTCCGCCAGTGGACGCTCCATGGGCAGAAAGACGCCCTCTGACTGGTCAATGGCGGTCCCTTTCCCCTGTCTGACTCAGCCCTGACTCAGCTGCCCCGCCGGGTAAACAAGGAGCTTGCACCTTGTTGGACGCAGCGACCCAAGTGTTGTTCGCTTCTTCCTCTCTGTCTCACCTGCTGTTATCTCGAGCTGCTCTGATGCTCTGATGCTCTGCCGCGTCTCACACTCTCTTAGCTATCTCCATCCCTTACTTAAGGCCCAACCTACGCTTAGCTCCTAGTCAACCCTAGCTTAGTTACTCCCGTGCTGTTTTCGCGCTGCTGGGCCACATGTGTGCTTGATAGGCCTGCTCTCCCTTAACTCTCTTCTTACGCTCTTTCTCGCCGCTGTCTGTCCTGTCGTCTTAGCTTTCTCCTTCTTCTACCGCGTTGCTGCTGGATATACATAACCACAGCTTCCCCTCCCCCTCCCCCTATTCTCTATCTCTCCCTCTCCTCTCCCTCCTTCTCCTGTTACTTGTTACTCTCTACTCTGTATTCGTACAGTCAATTGCTAGATAGTCCAAAGAAAGAAAGAAAAAAACAAGATATACCACTCTCCCTCTCTCTCCCTGCCATGGCCACCACCACCATCGCCTCGATGGGCGGCCTGCTCACCTCTCCCATCGTCCTCGGCGCCTCTGTCCTCGCCGTGCTCGCCCTCTATCTCACGTTTGCCGGTTCTGCTGCCTCTGCCAAAGACTCCAAGGTCCACCAGGAGCCCGCAGGTTTCCTCGTCTACTGCCGCTTCATCTACGCCAACTTCATCAAGCCGTTCCATACCCCTTCTTCCGCCGGTGCTTCCTCAGGCCAGCAGCAGGCTCTCGAGAACTTCTACCAGACTCAGGTACTTCCACATCATCGTCATCGTCACAACCAACGGCGAGACCACGGCTCCCCCCGCGCTCATGACGGAGACGAGACTTATGACAGACTGGTGTTGACGCTGTGTGAACAGGCTTCCGTGTACGATGCGACTAGACGCCGTCTGCTCAGGGGCCGAGAAGACATGCTCGGCCTCCTGGCAGCGCAGCTGAGGCTCAAGATGGCTTCCAAGGACCACAGACCCGTCTGGGTTGACGTACGTCTTCCTCCTCTCTCTCCCTTCTCTCCCTTTTCTTTTCTCTTTCCTGCTAACGTCAATAATAGATTGGTGGTGGAACTGGGTGCGTAAAAAAAAAGCCGAGAGAAAGGCTAAAAGTGTTCACCGTGCTTACATAATATAGGTACAACATCGAGGCGATGGCAGCCTTTGTCGACGTCGAGCAGTACTTCGAGCATGTCTACCTGGTTGACCTGTCTCCTTCGCTCTGCGAGGTCGCCAGACAGCGGTTTGCCCGTCTCGGATGGAAGAATGTCTCTGTCTTCTGCCAGGATGCGCGCGAGTTCCGTGTTCCTGGACAGGACGCAAAGGCCGATCTCATCACCATGAGCTACTCCCTGTCCATGATCCCAGGTAATATCCTTGTTTTGGGCTATACTTCAGTTAATGAAGATTTTAGATGCTAATGGGCGGTTAACAGACTACTACTCGGTTGTTGACTCGCTCACTACCCTTTTGAGAAATGACGGCACTATTGGCGTGTGCGACTTTTACGGTGCGGCCCGAACCTTGCTGATAAGCTTATTTTTTTTATCTGATGGGCAGAACAGCTGACTTTTTGATAAACGAATAGTCCAGAACATCGTTGACTTGGCCACCAGGAACTACACCGGCGGAGTCTCGAACCGCCACGTCAACTGGCTAGGCCGTGTCTTCTGGCGCGCCTGGTTCGATGTCGACCGTGTCAACCTCGAGGCCGCTCGCAGGGACTATCTCGAGTACCGCTTTGGAACTGTTATCTCCGCCAGTGAACGCAACTATCTCCTCGGTGGTATCCCTTACTATATCTTCATCGGATGCCAGAAGGACCTCTCTCAACACGACAACGACGCCATCGCCCGTCTGGACGCCACCCTGACCGAGTCTCCTTACCTCTCGCCAACCCACCACCGCTCAGAGCTCTCCAAGGCCGTCCAGCGCACCATCCCAGAAGTCCGCTCCAAGGCTTACGAGTCTGCCATCGTCAACTTGTCGTCTAACCTGCCCTTGCCATCTTTCTTCTACCAGCACCACCACTGGCGTATCTGCTACAACGAACTGCTCACCAAACATACCCAGTTCAACAAGGAATACATCTACGCCTTCACCTGGGAAGATCCCCGTGTCGACCACCGCCTGCTCAACATTACCTCCGACGACGTCATCTTGGCCATCACCAGTGCTGGAGACAACATCCTAGACTACCTCTGTGGGCCCAACACCCCTCGCCGCATCCACGCCGTTGACCTCAACCCGAACCAGAACCACCTTCTCGAGCTCAAGGTAGCCTCCTTCACCGCACTCCCCCACGAGGATTTCTGGAAGATCTTTGGCGAGGGCAAACACGCTGGATTCCGTGACTTGCTCATCTCCCACCTCTCACCACATCTTTCATCTCAGGCCTTCCAGTTCTGGCTCGACCATGCCTCCGTCTTTACCTCCTCAAGCCACGGCCTCTACGAAACAGGCGGATCCAGACACGCCCTTAAGCTGGTCCGATACCTCTTCTCCATCTTCGGCCTAACCGGCGAAGTCAAGAAGATGTGCGCTGCTAAGACTCTCGAGGAACAACGAGCTCTCTGGCCACGCATCAGACAAGTTCTCCTCTCCAAGCCACTTAACTGGGCCATCGTCGGAACAGAATGGTTCGCATGGAAGGCTGCAGGTGTGCCTGCTAACCAGCGAAACATGATCCTAACAGACTACATGGAGCGCGAGCAGCTCGAGGGTGGTCTTAAGGCCGCTAAGGAGCAGGGTGTAGGTGGACAGGCCGTATGGGAATACGTCATTAACACGCTCGACCCCGTCGTCAAGGAGACTCTCCTTGGAGACGACAATTACTTCTACCTGCTCTGTTTGGCCGGACAGTTCTCAAAGAGATGCCACCCAACCTACCTCACCAAGAAGGCTCACACCAAGCTCTCTGCCCCAGGCGCCTTTGACGGCCTACGCATCCACACAGACGAGATTCAAGAAGTCATCTCCCGCATCACCCCTGGCACACTAACCATCGCAGTCGTAAGTCCACACCAGCTCACTTTTCTCCTCCATTTCTTCACCACTGACATATCTCAGGTAATGGACTCTATGGACTGGTTCGACCCATCCTCCCAGGCCGCAGCAACCCAAGCAACAGCCTTCAACCACGCTCTCAAGACTGGCGGCCGTATCTTGCTACGTTCCGCCAGCATCGAGCCATGGTACATCTCTGTCTTTGAGAAATGTGGCTTCTCTACAAAGAGAGTCGGCGCTCGATTCCCCGGCGCCTGCATTGATCGGTACGTCCATATTTCATTTCACCCCCATTCTTTTCGTCTTTTCACTAACATACGCCAGTGTAAACATGTACGCTTCCACTTGGATATGTACCAAGACCACTGAGCTTGCTCGAGAGCCATCAAAACAAATCACCGGCACCTCCGATGCAAAAGCAACAGCAACCAAGCTTGAACGAAGTGTCAGCTCAACTAGTTCGAGCAGTGTATGTGAAGATCTGGAGATTTAAAACTCGACCGTCACGGTCAGTATATAAAAAGAAATGAAAAAAGGGGGGTTCTGCAGAGCAAAAAAAAGTAAGGAAGAGGAGGACCCCGAAGCTAGACGATCAACATATCGTCGATGAATATACCTACGAAACATCTAACATACATCTACACACCATATATATGTGCTGTACTTGATATCAAGTCAAGTTGAGTCATGTTTTCTCATGTCAGTTTTTCTTTTACTCAATCACTTAAACAAACAAGAAAGAATAATGGCCAAAAAGAAAAAAAGAAAGAAAAATATTGTTCCTATACCATTTCAATACTCTCTCTTTCTCTCTCTTATTCTCTTCTCTTTTCCCGTTCCTGGTTGTTCTGGTTGATTTACTTCATTTACCTACCTATGATACCATCGGGTTTGCTTTTTCTATGGATGGGAAAACGGAAAATGGGCAATGCAAGGAGGACTGACTAAAAGTTCGGGTGGTTCGGGATGTTATCTCTTTCTATCACTTCGTTTCTTCTTCCTCTTCTCTCTCAGCTCCTATCTATCGCTTACTCGAGTTGGGTTGTTGATCCCCTTGCGTTGGGCGGTGGTTTGATCGTTCTGCTTCCGGCTGTTTAGTTCTATGTATGGGCTTTAGCTTAGCGATTAGCATGTCTTAGACGACTACCATAACGAATAATGCAACGGCGAGGAAGTCATGATGAAAAGCGTTGTTTTGATTTTCTCCCTTCATTAGGTAAATTATTTAGATAGATTGGTAAGTAAGTAGATCAGGTACGGCCGTTGAAAAAGTATCGCGAGCAAACGAATGAAACAAGGGGTGTATACATTGTAAGTAGACCGGTAACATATCCGTAACTAGAACCGTCAATTGTAAAAACCCTCTGACAAAAACAGCAGCAACAACAGCAACAAGACGAAACGCTATGAGATAGATAGATCGACGAAATAGAACCATGACCGTAACCGGGAGCAGAGCACAAAGAACGAAGAACGAACAGCGAGCAGAGCAAAGAACGGCAACGAAGGATGAGAAAAGAGGAGGTGAAAGATGGAACGGAACCTGACTAGCCGTGCCGAGAAGACTGCGAGAGGGGTAGCTTGATGGAGTAGGTTAATATAGAGGCCGTGGTGAGTGTCTGAAGTTGAGACGCGAGGATCAGGTGAAACGTGGAGCTATGTCGTACTGGTGCAAGTTGGGGTAACCTGGATATTAACGACAACCGCGGAGCTGTCTGAAGAAGGAAGGTAGAGGGAAAGCAAGGCATTAGTTCGGGCGATAGTTATATAGTTGGAGGGCTGCCTGGCTGGCTGGATCGTATACGGTTGGGGGTATCAGTAAGTGTGTATGTGAGGTGTACTTGAGGTCGAGGTCGAGATTGAGGTTGAGGTTGATCGCTACGTGTGCATCACGTTTCGAATCGTATCATCAGCGCTTCGGGCTCAGGGCCGCCAGGCGCTAGGCTCTTGCCATCATCATATTCACCATATGTCTCTATGCCGTCGGCAGAGGAGTCGATGGCGGCATAAATTGATTTCTCGTCCGGGTCCGATTGTAATTGTGTAGCGAACGACACGTCCCGACCGTAGATCGGGTGGCCAGGATGTTTCACAGATCCAGGTATCGGCGGTCTCGCACGTCGAATAATTACCACCAGCCCATCAGACGAGCACGAAACGATGGCTTCAAGCTCTATGGGAACAGGGTGAGGTGAGGAAGGGGTGTCCGAGCATGAGGTTGAAGGCCGTTGATGTGTGAGTTGAGAGGAGGCTGGCGTGTCGCTGTCATAAGGTGTGGAGAGGGATTGTATTTCCGACCCTTGCCCTTGTCCGGATTCCGAGTGTGAGGGGTAGTCGTTGTACTCGCTTGGATTTGTTTCTGCATTGGTATATCGTCTGCGTCGTTCGGGAGGAGGGTGAGAGTATGTGTAGTATTGGTCGGTAGGGTCTCGGAACCAGAAACGTAAGTACGCTATGGAATCGTTTGCTTTGGCGCTCTCCAGACACTGTATAGCTTGGGGGAGACAGCACTCCTCAATACAGTAGTAGAAGCTGGTCGAGATAAGAGAGGCAGGTGATACACCCAGGATGTTGGCAACGCTGGGCGTGGCGTATATGACGGCTGCAGAGCGGGTGAAACGGTTCAGAAATAATGCTGCACGCGGTTCATGAGAGGCATATGGCGATGAGCTGCTTGGCGACGGCGACGGCTTGAATTTCGTAGACATGCAGCTCAGCATATGGTAGCGAGGGTCGCGAGATGATGATGCAAATAACCGGCGTACAACAGGGGCATCAGCAGCGCGCACTGCATAAGGCGATTAGCATGTTTCCTGAACAGGCAATCTACAAAGGGATGAGAAACAACAGCGGGTCTGGCTTACTCTGACTTTGCTTGCCGCGACGGTAGATGCTGGTGCTGGCAACCAGAACGTCGCACACTACGGTAAAGACGCATTCGCATGCGACCCAGTGGCCGTCCTTATGCTTGACTCGAAAATAGTTCAACCCCGCGGCCTTATCATGTCGGACAGACCGCGAGTAGATCGTACGGGCCTGCGAGAGCTCCTCGGGATGAAAGAACTCCCATATTGGTCTGTTGAGCACCTCTGGAGGCAAGTATCCAAGGATATCTTCTATCGCACTGGAGACGTAGCGTGTGCGGGCATCAGGAGACAGGTCTGTACCTTCGTTAGACCATATCAGAACATAACAGCAGAGAGGGGACTGGGAAAGTTGGCTCAAATGCTGCAAGCCGCAAACAAAAGGGGACAAGGTCAAAAAATAAGGAAATGATATAACTTGCCGTGGATAGTGATGAAGGTAAGTTCCATTTTTCGTCTCTTGCCGCGCGCTTCTCCCCTTCTTCTCTACCATGCCCCAGAAACAAGAGGAAAAGAAGAAGCACGCCCGTCAAAGACTTTAAGATAAGGTCGTCCGTCACGGAGTCGAGAAGAGTTATATCACAGTCTTTCTTGTCAACGTCTCACAAACAACGTCACACAACGCATTGCCTCTTCCCCAAGTGTGGCAGAGGAGAAGACGGCGGGCGGGAGCGTATTGGCCCGATCTGCACATCAAACGACTCTCGATACAGGCTTGACGCACTCTCGACTCGACTCGACGCTGGCCAGATCTGATCGTCGTTGCACCCGCTGGGGTCCTACTTTTGGTAACGGACGCGGGAGAGTGGCACCAAACTTTTGCGTACTTGGACTGATTCGATTCTCAAGCTAGACCGGCGCGAGGGTCGGGCATGATGTTCTTAAGCAAGTGGTGCACCGGCTTTCCTCCACAGCTTAATAACTCCTATTTACTCCTGAGAAGTCGGAAAATAAGAGCTCGCCACTGTTCGTATCGAAGGAGACTCATCGCATTGCCCTGGTCGTCATGATACTTCTCAGTGCAACGCGATCGTCCGTTTGCTAGTGGTCATCGTCCAGAAGATCCGGCCCAGCTTCATATTTCCCGGACAGGGCGGGCAGGGCAGAGAAAAGAAAAGAAAAAAGTGCAAAGGAACCTTGCTACTGTGCCGCTGCAAACCCCCCCAGCCTTCCGCCTGGCTGGTCAAGGCCTTCGGGATTCATAAATGATAATAGTCAAGCTCCTGTCCGCCGCCACCAGAAGTGTCGGATTGAAGTAAAACAAAAATATGGGGCAGCGAGGCGGCGTTCCTGGGCTGAGAGGCTTTTGGGCTCATTTCCTGTCTGGGAATTAGTGGCTGTTCGACCCCTGGCTCAGAAGTGGACGATTATTGACACTAGTAGCTCACAATATATATATCTTTCTTTTCGAGGGCAACAAAAATTCCATCACACGGCGACGCATGACGAATGCTTTCGATGGCGGAGGAGGTGGGAGCGAGATGTGGCTGCTGTTTGCTGCTGGTTGGTGGTTCGGACGTTCGTTGGTTGTTCAAATTATGGCACCCTTTATCGCCCAGCATCGTAGAGTAATGAATAAGGATCCGTGTTTCAAAAGAGCCCTGCTGCTCACAACCCCATGCTTGCTGAAGATGGTTATCTTCTTGTCGTCGCGATGCTGTCCTTAAAACTTGGGGATTCCTGCACGGAATAGACGTTGTACTTGCGGACGGGATCGAAGCAAGAAAAAAAGTGGTTGAAAATAAGTCTAGTAATATAAATATATTCCTAAAAGCCGCTTGCCTGTGATACCCGTACCAATGCCGAAATCAACCAATAATAAGCATACAGAACAAAATCTAAAACGACAACAGACGGTCAAATAACACCAGACTGGATACCAATTTCGCCCATACATGTCAAAAATAGAAGTCAATCAAAGCCCGAAAAATGGTCGTAAATTCATTCTTCCGGTTTGTTTGATAGGTAGAAGTAAATTGCAGTAAATGGCAAACTATTGCCCATAGCCAAAAAAAGGAGGAGAATATGTTTTATATTAAGGTATCCACATTTTAAGCGGTCGCTGTTGGGCTGATGTGCGGTGTCAACGTGGGAGTCGATGTGCCGGCGGGAGCAGAAGTGGTGATATCATTGCAGCCCCACAAAATCCCAGGAGTTTTGCAGGTTGATGTACTTCCAGCCGATGCGGTCGATGCGGTCGATGATGTAGATGTCGTAGTAACGTCGTTACATCCCCATATGACACCGGGCGTTTTGCAAGTCGTGGTAGTCGACGAAGATGAAGATGACGAGGACGACTGGCTCATCGACGTAGTGGAGGTCGATGTTGTCGTTGCGTCGTTACACCCGAACCACCCTGGAGTTTCACAAGTAGTAGTGGTAGCAGAAGTTGACTTTGGTGTAGTCATGGGAGAAGTAGAAGTAGTTCCGGGAGTCGTTGTTATGCTCGTCTCCGTGGTACTTTTATCCTTGCACCAGAACCATCCTGGCGTCTTACACGTGGACGTGCTGCTGGTCGAGGACGAGGACGTTGAAGTAGAAGTTTGGGTAGTCTGGCTAGTGGTATCATCAAGGCATCCCCACCACCCAGGAGTTTTGCAGGTTTCAGTCCTTGTGGCAGTCGAGGTGGTGCTTGTCGTTCTTGTAGTGGTGTGTTCGGTGCCATTGCTGCGGAAGAACTTCCAGTTCGGACAGTCGACGCACGCTTTATCCGGCTTGCATGTCGGGACACTGTCGTATTTCTTAAGTACATCGTTGATGACATTAACAATTCGATGTGTGCCGATAGCAACGCGCCAGCCGAGATCTTGGACTGTATCGTACACACATCTCTTGCCGGTGAAACATACAGACTCCATTGCATAGCCGCCTAGCGTGCAGATTGACGTTGCGCCGTTGCAGCTACCCATGTAGACGGGATCGGCTGTGTGACCAAAATGGAAAGCACCCGAGTAGTCAGTATCTGGTGATTGTGGATCGCCTCCTGGGGGTACGGGGATGCCCAAGCGTGAAATAGGGAGTGCTTCAGGGACGGCCTCGAACGTCACAGCAGGAAGTCCATAAGTTCTCCCAAGCATGCTGGAGACTGCGCCACCGAGTGAATGACCCGTTATCCAGACATTCGAGGTTGGATATAGCTCTGTCACATTTGCAAAGAGGTCTAGAGCCGCCCTGTAGTACCGATTTTCGGCCCTAAGTGAAGAGGCTACACAGGTAATATTACACGTATATGTTGTCGAATAGCAGTCACAGACCTGTCGCCAAAAGTATTGCCCTCCTTGTCCGCAGCAGCAGCTGAAGAATAGATTGTCATTGATTTTGTCATTGGTTGTGGTTTCTTCACCATCAAAGAGGGCTGCAGATGTTCCTTTTAGGGCGATGATGATCGTCGTGTTGCCCTTGTCGGCGTATATATGCCCTCTGAGACCATCGTTTTCCCACCCAAACCTGTTGGAGTGTTTCCATGGGCTATGTCCCAGGCTTAGCCACTCGGAAGTTCCGGGTGTCTGAATATAGGCGTTGGCAGTCATCTTTGCCAGGCTCAGAACAGTCTGCCTATCAGTTATATCGGGACCCGAAACATCGTCGATCGACCATTCTGGAGGAGGTATGAAGCTTGCAAGGCCCGGATTCCGAGCTGCACGAAGTCTACCTTCCACAATTTGGGGCCGTCTATCGGTAAGTCGCTGAATCTTCACTGCTTGCCCGGAGGCTTCGAAAGTGTTCGGTAGCTCCACCCTCTGGCCATCTTCTGACTCCATCCATAGGTCGGCATCGGGTTTGACATCGAGGCGTTGATGTAGCGTTGGGTCCTCATATGTACCATGGTGGAATACATGTCGAAGTGACTACTCTGGATGTCAGTATTGTCTTCGCCCCCGGATCAAGGCAGTCACCTACAAATTGATGAGTGGTGCGGAGAGACATGGGGTCTCCCCCAGGCGGAGCAAGAGCTATCTGATCTGCTCCATATCCATCTCGAGGAGAAGCCGCTGCGTACGATGACGAAACGGCGAGTAGTGATAGTAGGATGCTGGTTAGCAACATCATGGTCGAATAGCAGGCTCAACTCGACCTTCGTATCACGAGTCCAACATCATGTAGCTAAAACAGTCGACGGCTATAGATAGCTGCTAACCATAAGACTGGCAGATATCTATGTATATATGGACTCTAAGAATATGATAAGCGTCCTATATGCCTGTCGACAGCGATGGTTGATAGATAAGATGACGACGTTGAAGGCAGACGAGATGTGAAGATGTGACGTGACGCCAGAAGGTCTTGGAAGGGTTCCCCCGGATGGATGACTAAGCGTCCCACATGACTCAATGGATAAATTTTTCTCCGGGGATGCGCGCGGCTAGGATGAACCTTGTTGCATATACATAGTGATATATCAAGCTGCAGGGTTAAGACGGGATGGCTGGATGTCTGCCTGGCCAAAGGGAGCGAAGAGAAAAGAGGGATGACGGGCTGGCTCTGACGTCGATTCTAATGTGGACGGCGAAGGGGAAAGGCCGGAAAGTGTTGTACAGCGTCAAGAGATATCCCGTGAGGACCCTGCTCGGCGCCCAAGTGTAACGCTGAACACGAACGGAACTATCCGCGTGAGGCAGACAGGGGGGGAGCTTAATAACATATCACTTGGATAACCCATGATTGAAAGTGTGCTCTCAGAGGGAGCAGAGATGTCAGAAAAGAAAGATCAGGCGTCTGCTTCGTCTTCTCAGGTGCAGAAGCGTGGGGGTTCCAACTCGTTCAGTCGTCTTGAGAACAACACTCCTTTCTCAAGGATAGGTTCAACAGCTGGTGACGCCGGAGAAGCCATGCAGATGGTGGCGGAGGATCCTCTATCTTCACCTGGACATGGACTGGTGGAGGAGCCCGAAGATGTTTTTGAAAAGAAAGCTCCTGAGCCATCTCAGGCGGACGGTGATGGTACGGAACCAGCTGCAGGACAGCCACCTGTTGAGCTCCCTGAACAATTCTCGGAGCTTCCGATTGAGCTGGTGAGCCTGACAGATAGGTAAGTGAAGGCATTTACTCCTCTTTCTTCGTTGCTTTGGTATTGATCCTTGTCTATTTTGTAGGTTTATTGCTTCCCTTAGTGCGAAAACGTACAGCACTCCTCCGTCAATAGATGCTCTCTCGAGCTTATTCCAAGAATTCTACGTCCGAGCTGGATCTCATATTTCAACACACGTTTCTACACTAGCCTCCCGGCTACATCGTAATAACTCCGCGTCCTCTCTCCAGTCACAATCGTCAAGGTCCTCAAGGCGTCCACCGAGCTCCCATGGCGCACAAAAGGATACACCCGAGCAACAGATGCTCACAGCTGACGAAGTGGCCGAGAAACGTAAAGCCCGGAAGCTACTTCAGTTTAAGCAGCATGCTCTTGAGGAGGCGGTTGAGCGTAGAGCATGTGAAATGGTATACGATAAGATCTGGCGGCACCGGAGTACTATAGACGACGTTCGAGATGAAAAGTTACGCTCAAAGACGGCTGCCTTACTGGTGATGGGCATCGAACTGAAGGATCTTGGAGTAGACATATCCAAACAAGGAGCTGAGGGAACAGTTGATCCAAAGGAGTGTGTTTCAGCAGCTCGTCAGTGCTTGATACGGATGAACGACGAGAGATCCCCTCTTGGAAAACTCCAACAACTCGTAGCTGCTCATAAGGCGATTGTAGATGCGTTGACGAATATCCTACCGTCATCCTCATCGGCAGACGAGATTCTGCCTACTCTAATCTATACCCTTATCCTCTCGCCTCCAGAGGGGGTCAATATCATCAGCAACCTCAACTTTATACAACGATTCAGGTCGTCAAGTAAGATCGACGGCGAAACCGCATACTGTCTTACAAACCTGGAGGCAGCCATCGACTTCCTTGAGAATGTCGATTTAACCAGCCTTCGTATGGAAGAAGGCCGCACACCTATTGACCAGCCTGACCTTAGTCTGCTATACCCTGCATCCGTGGACACTAACTCACATGAGGCCCTTGATAAGAGCCCATCTACTGTTTCAGACGCTACCAGCACTGCGGCTGCGGCGCCTACACGGCCTTCGCTGCCTACCAATGCTTCTGCCCAGCAGCGACTATCTGACCTCTTTCAGCCTCCGGCAAAAGCTCTCGGAGCAGCAAATGATATTGTACGGAGCACTGCCGACCAAGGCCTGAAGAGCATAAGCAGCACTCTTGATAATAGTTTTACATTTCTCTTTGGAAGGTTAAAGGAAGTCCAGATATCCCAGGGTGATAATGCACAGGCCGGTACACCCATTGTGCCCAAGACTCTTGACGATGCACGCAAACTAGTTCAGGTGAAAACCAGCACTGTTCCATCCGACGAAGCCATAAGTGAAGATGGATCGAACATAGGTGATCGTACGCCTACTCCGACTCCCTCAATATCTTCCCGACAACCACTTGATGACAGGCTGGCTGAGCTGGTAGGCGGGCGACGACGACCAGGAATCACCAAACGGGATTCGAGCACTAATAGGTCTGATACGAATGCGTCGGATGACACTGCTGCATCTACCGCTACACCACCCGCTGCTTCATCTAGTGCCAGTACTGCAAGCCAAGGGTTCAGCTCAGTCAGGGGGTTCGGGACTTCGCTGAACCCCCTCAGCCATTTCCCGAGTATGATCCGTGGCCTGGCTCGGGCCCCTGAACCCCCTGCAGCGACCCCTAGTACCAGCAGCAGGGCCAAGTCGCCAGGTCCGACGACCCCTTCTCCAGCCGCGAAAGGAGCTGCAGGTATCCAGAAATTCCTGGATATGGGAGATGCCTCTGAATTAAGGGTAGGGGATATTCCTGAACTGCTGGAAGATTACAAACGGCTGGCTGCGATGCTGAAAGCGCAGAATAATTAATTAATCAACTCTAACTTCGGTCTACTCTACTTCATTATCTACTTTTCACAGTGGGCTGGTTGGATACTTATGGCGTCTCCATTGCGTTCAAGAACAGGAGCTTCTCTTTGTATAATTATCTAGGGCTAGGATGGTGGTTGGTAGGGAGAATAAGTCATATCATTACTATCATCATTATGGTCATAACTATCGTATCCAAGTTCCAACGAAGGTAAACTTGTATTCTGAGCGAAAAGCAGCACGTCGCAGCGTTATTTCGGATTATATTTATCCTTCCAGATCCTATAATTAATCATAGTCAGTATCCCAGCATAAGCATATGTGCAACAGCGGAAGGAAGAACATACCAAGAATTCCCCAGCGTCTTATTCCCGTTCTTCTCAGCAAGTCTATAATACTTGGCTGCAGTAAACTAGGGCCCCTCAGAATTAGCATCCACATCCACGAAACAACACAACATATCATCCTAAACGTACCTTGTCCTTCTTTCCACCAAAACCTTCTAGGTAGCACCACCCAACCTCGTTCATGGCATCTGTATCTCCCAGGTTGGCAGCTGTTTCATAATACTGCCGGGCAGCAGCGGGATCTTTGGCGACACCCCATCCGTTACGGTAGCAGTTTGCCAGCTCATAGATAGCAAGCACCAATTCGCCCTTTGCAGCACCGCCTTTCACCATGCCGGCACGAAGGGCCTCTTCTTCGATAGAGGCTGAATTCGATGCTGCGGCACTAAGGTATTGGACTGCCATTTCGGTATTGGGTTCACAGCCCCATCCGTGTCTGTAACTGGTCAGTTTGAATCGGAGTGTGATACGGCGGAGTGAGAAGTGCTGACCGTAGGGCGAGGCCGAAGAGGACTTGACTTAGGGCGTTATTCTGGCCTTGGGGATCAGCCAGCTTTCCGAAGATGTGTGTTGACTTTTCTAGATCTGTTGGATGGTTAGCGGTGCAAACGGGTGAGTGAGCAGACAGTCAGTGGGCGCTACTTACCTCCCTCTTCATGTAGTCGTATAGCCTCTTGTATAGTTTCCTATAGACGCCGTTAGCTCGACGCTTCTCCCAGCTCAGAGTAAAGTAAGTAGAAAATGCGGAAGAAAACATACATCTCCCTCAGGATCGTTCACTCTACCGACACTCGAGCTTCTCGACCTGCCATTGCTGTTCTGCTGCACTCCCAGCGAGAGAGAAGAATGCGAGCCCTTTTGCACCAAAACCGTCGCGCGCTTCTCCCACTGAGCCTCCCGCTCCTGCTCATCCACGATATGACTCCCAACCTCCGGCAGGTTCTCCGGTATATTCACAGACGAGGAGCTGCCTGACCTCGACCGACGGCCGCCGATATGTAGTCGTGAAAAGCGGCTTTCTCGCGGCGAGGGGGAGTCCTGGCTGTGGCTGCTGCGGCCGCTATCTACAGACCGGCGGAAGAAGCCAAAGGACTTGCGCGGGGAGGAGGCCGTGGGGCTTTCTATTGAGTGGATGGTCTCTTCGGTGTGGGTATCTGAGCGGATGATGCGGAATTCAGGTGTTTCGGGGGCGCGAGGCGGAGGGTGGCTGTCGTCGTCCTTTTCGGACTTCTTGTGAAGCCGTAGCAGCGGCATGGTGCCCGTTCCCCAGGGTTTGGCGATGTATCCGCGATGACGTCTGTAACTGACTGACTGACCGACTGGCTGGTTGACTGGCTAACTGGCTATACGGAAGAGTGTCTGCGCTTTATTCTAGGTGATCTTAGGTATTTCGGGAGTAAACAAGAAGAGAGAAGCTCCGGGAGCCTCTTCATCGTGGTGGTTATAAGTGGTTCTTATAATCTCCGTGAAGACGGCAGGGCTGGTTCGGTGCTTAGATTGCCCAGGGCGCGTAAGCCCCCCTAAGCCGCCGCAGCCCAAGCACGTCCGAGCCAGGACCAATTAAAATTAAACAGCCTACGGTGGAGACAGACTCAGTCTCGAGATTTGGGAAGTTGTCTTCATATCAAGGTGTTTATTCTCCTTTGGGCCTTACAAGACTCTGTCTTTACTGTCAAAACACAGCTATAAACATCAAGCTGGACTCTGAAGAAGCCGAAGCTCTAGCTGGTGACCGGTACCTTGTCGTTATTCACTCGGCAACTAGTCAGCTAGTTAGTTATAATAACTAGTTCGTCGTCGATGTGGTGGCTGGAGGTCGGCTTCGAGCTGCAAGTTATCAAATCGTATTGGCCGGACGATTGAGTTCGCGGTTGATCTTCGACTATGCTTGTCTCGACTGCAGCCATGGAATAATACCCCCTGTCGCTTGATGACCGCTGCTTATGTCGATATCACTGTTGACTGCTGATGAGATATATCATACCCATGGGTAGACTCGTACCTTGTACTACTCTCTATCCCTTATACCAACGTCAGCCATGGCTTCTCCAGGGAGCTTTTTTCAAGGGAAGCAAGAATATACCATATTAACCACCTCAATACCCATCTCTGCTTTCTGTATCTGCCTTAGCCGGGTTGATAGACCAGAGTGGCCTACCATGTTCCCCGTGATATCATTCCTATATCCGGCTATGACGGCCTTCTAGAATGTGAATCTATCATGTTCTCCCTGAGAATGAATATCAGCAAGTGCATAGACAATAGTATAGGGGTCTGTGTCTACCTACTACGATATCCTGCCTGGTCTATCACTGACCACTATCTATCAACCCTGACTCTGCCATCAACAACTTGAATGAATAATGAGTCTTAATATGTACAATATTAACATCTATATCTACAGTCATAGACTGAGTAACTGTGACTAACTGCTCACTTGTCTGTCTTCTGCCTGTCTGTGTCTTTCACTGTCTCTGTTGTCGACGACAGACAAGCCGAGAAGAAAGTGAAGCCTGACCCGTCCTATTCAAGCAGGTGGGCTGTCCCTCTGCCTTGTCTATAAATTCAGCTTCTTCTTCCTCTTTTTTGTTTCTCTTTCTCTTTCTCTTCTTCTTCTTCTTCTTCTTCTTCAACAACTTCAACTTGTCAACTTCTGATATCAAGAACTCCTCTAGGGCTTCATGAACCACGTGCTACTTACTTCTCAGACTGTCTATAAAAGCAACTCTTCCAGCTGCAACTTTTTCAGAGGGATCTCTGCACTCTCTGTCCTCTGGGAGAGTGTCCTCACGTTTGCTCAGGCTGGTCAGTCTTGTCCCTGCCATCACTAAGACAGCATCTATCATCTGCTAACACTGTATCCATAGTCTGCTGCTGTCTCTCTCTGGCTACTGGAAGTTCACTGTCCAGTCAACCAGTCCTTTTATCACAGAGAATAGCTTTGTCTCTAGCCTCAAGCTATCATCATATCCTGGCAGCTTCCATCAGCTTACCTGTTACTCCCATCTTCTTCAAGCTGGTAAGCTCCCTCTTCTTTCTCTGTGGAAGCTCAAGGAGCCCCCTAACTAAACGCATATACAGCCTAGCCATAGACTCGGCAAAGGATACCCCCTCAAAGAGCTCTCTACAAAGATAGAAGAGCTGTAATACGCGTGAAAAAGGTGAGAGAGACGCGTCCTTGAGGTTACGGATGTCTCTAGCTAACTTTGGGCTGTAGGAAACAGTGAGCTTCTCCTGAACGTCTTCTTTGCCAAGATGCAGTCGAGCAGTCAAAGCACTCCTTCAGACAGAGCCAGACGTGAGGTCGAGTCTGAGGCCTTCCGTGCTCGCCTGCAGTCAGTACAAGCTCTGGAAGGTGCATACCCAGAGTTCGAAGAGATTGTCCATCACAACCTCGAGCATAGATACAACGTGGTGATTGAACTGCTCCCCCAGAAAGAAGGGTCCAACAAGTCCGTCGACATAGTCAAACGCAAACACGACGGCTACGTCTGTATCCGCAAGAGCTTCTATGTCTGGGGTAAGGCAAAGCCTAGGCGGTGGCTGAGAGAGGTAAAAGCTGTGCGTGCCATGGATCATCCCAACGTCGAAAAGTACCTCGAAGCATCTATCAGCCCGCACAAGGGTGAAATCTTCCTCGAGTACTGTGACCTCAGAGAGGGAGGCTGCCCGGAATAGACCAGCATGATGGCCACAGACCTACAACTCGCATCCTCCGACGGTGCTGACGCTTTTTTTACTGCAGTTAAGGAATGCCGCCCAAGTATATACACTGCGGCGGACGACTATCTCAAAAGGCCGGCCGCGTGGTAGGGGCCCAAGTTTGAAGGGTGTGCGGACCGCCATCATACCGGGAGAGTTGGATGGTAATATGAGATCTTCTACGCCTGTTAAGGAACTGGAAGGCCATTGACCAAATCGCCTTATGTATGTTTAACGCACACAAGCTCAACACTGCCTATAAGGACGGCATTTTCTTTGGATTTTCTTTGGCAAAAACATGCTAGCTAGCCGAGTGGATTGGCTGCTCTGACAGTTTTATCGACTACTTGTACAAGAGCATACACCATCCAGACTATATAGAGACGGTGGAGGTGATTCTCTTGTCGGCAGTATCTGTCCTGAGGTGGACGCGAAATATCAGGGTTATGTTGAGGAAGGGGACGCCAAGAGCAAGAAGATACTGTTAGATGGAGTGTACTCGAGCATCTTGACGCAGCACATACATCTTCTCGCGAATTAACCTACGAAGTCATCAGCTATTTGAGAATAAACCTATCAATTCGTTTGCTAAGGGGAAGGTATGTAGGACCAGTTGCTGGAAGAACTCAGGGAGCTGGGGCGTTCCATGGGTCCTGCTCCTTCTCCTAAGAGTTCCACTCTAGAACGCCCTTTGACTACCAAGGAGTTTGCTAATAGTCTTTCTGAGACGCTCAAAATTAAAGAAATCCCATGGCTGGTTGGCTCCTGGCAGATTGTTATTCCTGAAGATACACATGTATCCAACCTGCCAGGTCGAATTTGTCGTGTCGCCGCTTTCTATCACACCAAAAGCCATAATACCCCCCAAGCTGGGCCGGCACTACGCAGCAAATGCCCAACAAGAGAAGAAGCTGGTAATACAGGAGTTATGATAGGCGCGCGCTTGCGTTTGTTGTGGCCCTTGGCAGGGGTAGAGGCGTTCTTGTGTTTGCCTTAGCTGGCCCATGGATAGAGGTGATTCGACCAGAAGGTGCACGTTCCCAACCACACTACAGGCCTTGAAAACGGCTATCGGGCTGTTTGGGTATTACAGACGGTTCGTCCCGTTCTATTCGGCTTAAGGGGTTGTGGTGGCAATGGTTTGGCAGGTAGTTCTCGTATGTATATGACTAGAAACGGGCCTTTGATTCCAACACCAAACTGGGCCGGAAAATACATGATAATGCTGAAAACTCATCATCTGTGGGTTCTTGTGGAAGGCCATATCGATCGACGAGGGAAAAATCCATGGCTATGACTGCTATATAAAAGAAGTGATTAGTTTGTTGAAGTATGTATTAATGCCGCTCGACTGGGTTTAATAGAGGTCTACCAGCAGTCTTATCATGGGAAGTTAAGAGAACAGCTATCATAACAGAAGTAAAGGTCAGCGTCAGACCAGCTTATATACACATAGACCTGACTTACCATAGCGAGTAGTAGTGGCGCCGAAACGTTCCTCTAGCACAGCGAGGGACACTTTGTATGTGCAGTAATCAACGGTTACTCTTCGACGTCATCGAGATGCTCCGATTCCAAGATGGCAGAGGGACCTTCGTTCCTTCTCAATAAAAACTCCTAGCAATCTAACCATCGATGGCAGGATATCTACAATTGTAGTTAACGCACTCGATACGTCCTTTCCTAGTTGCCCAGTCTTGTTTCTCTCCCTTCCGCTTTCTTTTCCTTTCGTTTCCTTTCCTTCGCTTTTTTTTTTCACAGTTTTTCACATCGTAGTAGCTACCTAGGCACTCCGTGGCAGCTCGTGTTCTTTCCCAAAGAAGCCCCCAGCGAGCGTGCATGGAAGAATACGAACTGGCAAGGGGCTTGCTGGCTCCTTACACAATGGCCGGGGGCCAGTTCGCTCCGCCCCCTTGCGCCCCGATCGGCGTCACAGTAAGCACCGTGCAGATGAACGCCCAGGGTCTGCATTGGTTCTAAAGCTGGCTCTCTCACAGAGTCTTCCCGGACGTAAAAAAGGTACCAACTTACCCTTGTTCTTAACTTCTATTTGATTCCCTGCAGTAGGGCTTAAGGTAGAGCCGGGGCTGTGTTTAAAGTATGGGAGGGGTATATAACGAAGCGAAAGCGAAATAAGCGAAAAAAAAAGATATAAAAGTATGAAAAAGGGGGAAACATAGATATCTCTCTCCTTATATCTTTCTTTCGCCTTTGAATATCTGGGGTAGGAGAGGTACCTTTCTTAACTGCCTCTTGTAAAAATATGCATAAGAGGCCCCGTAAACCACGCAAAACGGATGTAAAGGAGGGTGGTCAGACGTGGTTTACTCTCTGTAGAGCGGAACACCAAAGGGACGTCCCCCTTTTCTTGCTGAGTTGTCCCTTGAATCATAGCTGCGCCGCATTGTAATTTGCCACCCTCTGTACTTCGTGCCGGGGTATCATCATCAGCTGTTACAACAAAGTGCCCCTGCAGCTGTCATAGAAGCTCCTTTTTAACGGTTCCTGTTTTGGCCCTTATAGTCAGTTCTCCCTCTGAGATTATCGTGATAGAGGTAAGTGACAATAATAACAACTGTATAGACGTACTCGTAGCGTACCTTGCGGCCCTTGGTTAAGCTGAGTAGGTAACCAGGGCTAGCATCGGGGTGGGGGGGGGGGAGATATCTTTGCAGGGTACCTGCATATGACTAGCTGCCGCTGCCTTAACGTTTTTTCCACTTTTAATTTTTTCCTGCGGGCCCCTCACTGGCCGAAGCTGGTAGGTTGGGGCTTGGGGGAGCCCAGCGGTAACAAGATAGGCAACTATCGATGTTATGCATAGAAAAAAAAGTATATGGAGATTCCAGAGGAATCTGCTTGCTGAAGATACATACCAAACATCGATACGAAAGCGAACCAAAGGTGTCCCAATATAGCCAATGACAGACATTCGATACTGATTTGTCCTTTACGCTATCACGGGCTTCTCAGTCGAAAGTTCACCATTCTCCTTCTTCGCGAAACTCTGCATCATTCTTTAGCGTCTAATTTAAACTCTGTTCTTAGGGTAACTAATATAGTTACTGTATTGGTGGAGCTTTTGATTATAAGCCTAATAAGCTATACTGGCTGGCAGAGAATGTAATCGTTTCAAAACGGCTGAGTCGAAACGATGCACCCACAACAAGCGATTAATAGGTTGGAGCCGTACCTTTGACAAATCAACTCCAGAAGGTAGGGGAACCCAAACTATTCCCTGTCCTGAATGATAATATGCAGTAAAGGGGAAAGTCGAGCGGCCTTCTCGTATGCCTCGATTGCTTTGGATGGTAGCCGCAGCTTCCTGGTTTTCTTGAAGAACACCAGTGCCTGTACTGTGTATCCAAATACAACCGTTACCGTAGCAATCGGAGACCGGAGCAGGTATTATTGCCGATATATGGATGCCTGGGTCTCGGGATCTCGGGTTCGTTTATTTTTTTTCTTGCTTCCTTGTTCATGACCAGTGCTCATGCAACTGCAACTAGTGTAAATAGCGATCAGCTGGTCGGAAAAAGCATCGCAGGTCATTTGGTCACTTGGTCATTTGGTCTGCCTTCAAGTATCTCTTCGCTTAATAAAGGGCAAGGGTGTCTCACCGCTACGAAGGCAGAAGGTCCGATCCTACTTTCATCGCAGCCCATCAGAATGCCCCCTTTAAATTCAAGACACAGGGCAATATGCTTGATGAGAACTATTGGTGGCCGAAGTGCCAAAATGACTGAGCCGGAACCGTAAGCCCACCCCAGTGGTCAGCAGTTGTATCTTTGGCACTGCTTTTCATCCGGCGAGCGTTTGCTCCCTTTCGCGCTCTCGTTTGACCGTCGGTCCACCTCCACAACGTGTACATGTCATATCGTATTGTGATCGAGTAGGTACTGGATACAAGAGTTAGATATTTTTCCATAAAGGCGCAGAAATGAATGGAAGCATACCCTTAAGAGCTTGGTATCAAATACATCCTGCTGTTCCACATATTAGGTAACCGCATAAAGCAATCAAATTCTGTTTCAGCCTATACAAGGGGGGAAATGGAGACATTTCTGTGGTTACTTCCTCAGCTCGATCGACGGAACGGGCGGTGTCTTGGTAAATGGGCAGAAACTTACATGGAAGTATAAATTCCTGGAGATGTATGTGGTGGACTGTAGCATATATTTTAACAGGAGAACAGGGGTCTAAACAACCGAAACCGGCGGTTATATGTTGGATGGTCGGTATTTGAGAGTCGTAAGGCTTGTCTGTAAAATCCACGGTATTTTTGCGTATTCATTTTATACTCAAACAGGCCTTCCCTGCCAGATATTGATTGGTAGATCAGCCTGAATATAAATTCAGAGATACTCACAGCCTTTAGGTAGGCCTAAGAGAAGAAGCACATAATCACCCCCGAAATGTAGTAAACATGCAGTTTATGTGCGTGTCAGACGAAGAAAAGCCATATCAGCCGCCCAAGGTGTAGATGACCGGCTATCGCTAATTTCTCTATAGCCGCAAGAATCGATACATCACACCAAATCTGACGGATATGAGGATCCACCCGCCCTCTGGTAGGGCAGGAAAACAAATATCTGTCAGGATTGACCCACTCATTGGCAGCAAAGATTCAGCCACCAGATGCAGCAGAGAAATTATCAATCCGGTCAAAAGACGAGCGGTGTGTATTGAGTGCAAAGTTGACAGAAGACGTGCAAGGAGAAGACACAAGGAGGAGCAAGTAAATAAGAAAAGAAAAAGGAAAGAATAGTTAGGGCTTGCCAGCCTTAGAGCGTAAATCGCTGACGTGAAGAGCCGTTATTGGATGAATATTCTGAACAGGGTTTCGCTGTTTTTTCTGGGGCATCTAGCATAAGCTCCCTATCGAGCTTGGATGTATCATATTGGGATGGAAAAGGAGGAGAGATCTGGAGGCGACAATGAGTGTTTCGTCAGTTCTTCCTGTCTGTAGAAAGGAAGTCTCTGCCTGGATATCATAGAGGCCTCTGGGTATAAATAGGCAGACGTTCCTCGCCCTCAACCACAGAATGAAATTGGGCAAGCAGGGCCGCCGACAGCTTCATATTATTACCTCCCTTGATACGGAGCACAAGTTGCCTTCCGCTTTCTATACCTCTGATCACTCGCTGAAAATGAGTTTCCCAAGCCCAACGAGTTCTATGAGAGCTCACCATGGAAGCCCTCCACACGATCCACGGGAGGTGTATGATGATGGCGCAAGGTTTGGCCTACCCCTAAGCAAATCATATAGCGAACAGAAGAGATTGCTAATATTCAAACTATCTCGGCCCACAGTTATACGGAGGAGGGGCAGCTTGAGGTCTCCGATGACGACTCTGAGGACAGCCAGCCGTCCGAAAGCAACTATATTGAAGAAACACTAGCAGAGAGTGAGAATCCAGGCTCCCTAGCAAATTGCACACAGATTTTTTCTGTTTCTAGCTAATACCTAAGGGTCAAGTCACACAGAAGGCCATCCCAAAGACTGGAGCCCCAGCTGTGGTTCCGGAATCTGATCCGTCTGGTCTGGTCACCCATCCTAGGAAACGACGCAGGCGTGACACAGAAAGCTCAGGGAGGTCCGTTCGCCCCTTTCCAGGTGCCCATGGCCGAGAATTGGCAATTCCTGCATCTACCGATGAGCAGCAGCCTGGCGGCGAGCCTGACGACAGCCCCAATGAGGAGGACGAGGTCGAAGCAGCCGAAGCAGATACAGAAGCTTGACGAACGACGAACTCGAGACGTTGAAGAAGGCCTGCAGAATCCGAATTAATTTCCGGGGAGATACACCAGGGTCCCGGATCTGCCAATCGGACCCATGGATCAGGCATTGAGACCGACTACTTGGGCCCGATGCTTGTGGGAGCCTGCTGAGGCTAGGACAACATCCCAACGTCCGTTTGATGGTGTCTTCGTTGGAGGTTGAGATTAAGTTGTAGTTAGGTTGTGGCGTGGAACCTGTTAGGAGTGGATAGGATAGGCGATGCATGGATCGGAATAATAATTAATAGCTAATAAAACTCGACTCGTCTACTTTAGACTTACTTATCCTTCCCGCCAGTAAAAAGGTTGTTTCCGCCCTGCGGCCCACAAGGGGTTTGCCCAGGCGACTGCTTAATCACATGTCAGACCCGATCGTGATGAAGCAATACATCGTGAAGCATCGATAGTTAAGTACAGTTTATCGAGAGCGCCCTGTTGAAGAGTTGGGGAAAATCGCACCGCAATCCCCCAATGAGTGTAGGCAGACGAGACCATTTGGCCGTGGCAAAGGTAAGCATAAGCTCCGGAAGCGCAAAAGACTTCCGCGAGAAAAACAAATATAATATGCATGCCACTCTCTCCCCGTAGTTCGTCACTGCAGTTCCGGGGAGGCGGGAGCCAGCGGCCCATGCCCTTATACATAAGGCTCGGCGCTTCGTAGGGCAAATTGTCCATTTAGAGGCCTTGATCACACACTTTGCACCTTGTTTGAGATTCCCGAGATCGAGCTCTAGTTATGGCCGGTAGAGTGTTTCTGGGTCCGTCTTGGCAATTATAACGACGAATCCTCGGTGATGGTCAAAGAAGGTAATAATCGCTTATGTTGCAGCTGATTTTGCAGCAGTTTCGAGGCTTGAGGGTTGAGATGATACAATATCAGATGTAGCAGGAAGGCGTCCGTCGGAACCGTAGCCTATGTTACAATACGCCCTATGCACGAATCAAGACAACTCGCACAGCCATGCTCTCCCAATGATAGCTCCCTTGCAAAACCGAGCATTGAAACTATCGCACACAGCTTAGTCGGGATACGTTCTTTGCAGAAGGCAGATAATACCCCCCGCGCCAATCGATCAACAAGGCTTGATGGGATAGCCCCCCATCATCGTATACTAAAGGCCCTGAGAATTAATTGCATAAATCAATTGCATAGTCCATGCTACAATGAGCCCTTTGGCTGTTGTTCTTAGTGAAAAGGAGTCCAGCTGTCCGGACTTAGGGATAGGCATTGTTGTGAATGTCAGGGCGGGTGACAGAGTCTCGGCAGCCTAGTTTCCTGCATCTATCAGGGATTGTACTTAATCTTCATCATTTGTTTCTTAACTGTCTTTGTCTCTCTTCATTCAACCACTGCACAGCTTCAGCTTCCCCCAAGTCTTCCCAGAAACATAGGGTTGTACCTCTTACTCCTTTGATTCTTTGATATATTGGGTTTTCTCAACCAACACCAACAAACAAAGACCTCTCCCGGAAGAAAACATAAAAGCCATGGGAGTCCCGCTCGATGGTGGAGAGAAATGGGTGGCAGAGGAGGAAGAGAGAAGAAAAAAGTAGGTTTTCTTCCGTGGGGTAGTGTATATGGCGCGTTGTCACCGAAGATGCTAACCATGGTACTATCAACTAGGTTGGAGTCGTTGAATAAGGCTATAGAGGAGCTGGATGACTCCGTGGCCAAACCCCAAAACAAAGCAGAACCGGGAGAAATAAGACGCCATTTCACCGAAGCACCGGCCGAAGAGCCTACCAATACATCGTCGGGGGAAGATGACGCGGACCAGCTTCAGGAGAGCCTTGACCTAAATGAGTTTGCAAGGTCTCACGAGGACGGAGCCTTCACGCGTCATCTTAACAACTGGCTGAGGTTCCATGGTCTTGACCCAGAAGAGCTGACCCACGAATAGTTTCTTGTAAGTCTTTGAGTGCACCTTTAGCTTTCTGACTTGAAGCGTGACGATGGAGAGAATAAAGGAGGAGCTAATCTCGGCGCGGAAACAGGTAACGAGTCCATTAACAGAAGACTATTCCATAGCTTGTGTTCCGACATAGCCTCTGGTGACCCTGGCTGGCCTATGCGTGCCAACAAGCTTAATGTTGTTTTTGCATTTTGTGATCATAGAAGTAATAGTCGTCTCGCTCTTCAGACGTCTTTTTACGAGTGATACCGCGGTTATGTTTTCACTTTTAACCTATCCTGTTGAGCCGTAACGCAGTTAGCATAGGTCCAATCCACTCGTTGTTTACGTGAATATGAGTTATTTTTGTTTTCAGAGAGAAGATTAATGTCTCGTCATCGCCTCAAAAGGTCCAGCACTTTGAGCCGTCAGAAACAACAACAAAGTGCCGGTGACAAGGCATACGACTAAGGATGACGATACGAAGGGTTTCATCATGGTATGCATCGGAAAATGATAACTTGCTAGAAAAAACTTACAAAATCATCAAAGGCTAGTGTTTTTCTGACCTCAAGTCCACGACTATACCGTGATACCTGTACTCGGGGAGCGACGGCCATTCAGAGCGCAAAATGCTCGAGAGAAAGAGATATATTGCTTGGTATCACGTTCTTTCCAATGGGCAAAAGAGCATAGTCCATCCGTTCTCCTTTTCACGCGTCTTCATAACAGATAATTCGTCGTCGAAACTCGGTTGATGGCTTGAGAGTTTGTTGTGACTTCCCTTTGGGTTTCCCGTTTCGATTTACATCATCTAAAGTAGCTGGTGCTATGGGGTTCGAACTCATACCAGATTGATTCGTCTTATTTGGTAGTTTCAATTTTTTGAGCTCTTTTCCATCTTGGGCTATCGTCTCCCGTTTATCAAAAGACGCGCCAGTGAGCTGATCACACTGCTCTTCATTAGATGTATCGTTTCTGCTGTCGCTAGAAGCTTCTGTTTCTAGTTGCTTCTGGCGAAGAAGAGCTTGAATCTCGCTGTGGCGGAATATTTGAATCTGCTCATCGGTGAGTGTTCTTTTCACCCCGTCGGGGTAATATCCCAAGTCATCAGTATACGAGTCATCATAGACTGTGGAGTGAGTTTCCGTATTATTGAAGGAATTTGCGAAGAAATCAGAGGCCGCGGTCGGGCTGAAGTTCTGGGTAATGAAATGTTTTGTATGGAAAGCAGATAGATCGTCCTAATGAAGGATTAGTTACTAGGTTGATGCAGGACAGGTTTTGGATGTCTTACACATGTTACTGTGGGTATATTCACAGTCATTATTTGTATTCGGTAGATATCTTGAGCTTGTAAAGAAGACCTTTTAGCTGCTCGATTCAATTGCTTTTTGTGTGCTTGGAATGAAGTTTGAAGCTCAACAAAAGCGATGAGGTCAGAATAAGGTCTCAGCCTTGGCGCTTTGTCACGTGATAAACTTTAAAATCCGTTTCAAGGGGCAACTGCTCATCAAACAATCCATCATCGTTCGGGTCTTCCTGCTAGTCTAGAGGAGGACAGTTAGTTCAATCCAGGTCCAGGCTAACAGTGTTGCTCGAAGTCTACATTGGATTTAAATTTTCAAATGGTAGGAAATGCAAATACCTTTCAGGTTTAATTAGATAATGGAACTGCATTGCAAAGGTGTATGGGAGTCATGGTATTGATGTGCACCAAGTAAATTGCGGAGGAGTTTGCACTTCCCCTCGAATTTGTGCTCTGCAATCTCCTATAATGCTAAAAACCTAGGTTGTTCCAATCTAGACCTATTAGACACCTTCGAGACCTGTTTCGTCTGTAACTGAGGCAAAAAGCCTCTCGTTGTGTATTTGATTCCCGACTTTTACTTTGACACTGTTAAATTCGACCACAAGTTCCCGCACTCGCAAGTCGATAGTCGTAAGTCGCTCCTTTTCCTCATCAGATGGCTCTTCAAGCGTCCAGGCGATCGAAATATGGAAACAGTCGGTATGGTCGGTATCAATAGAAGCAGAAGATTGAACAGAATCATCTCGATTTCCTGCTTGCTTTCTGTTTTTTCGCTTTTGCGTACCAACAGGATTCTCATACAACGGTGGTTGACTGAAGTGTGAAAGAACACTATTCGACAGACGTAGTAATTGGTTCAGGCCATTATTTGCCGGGCGGTTGAGCCGTAGGACGAGGAACCACCTTGTACTTTCAAAATTTGATTCCCAGGCTAAGCTGTGGGGAGAGATTTCAAACCTGAACAGTCAAGTAAGCAATAGAGCTACGGGGATCACCTCCTGAAGACACGGCTGGATACTTACGGTTTAATTCTTGATTTGTGAAGGTAATCACGGAAAAGATCAAGAAATGGTTCTCGTTGCTCTGTCAAAAGAGCCACGGGCCTGGAAAGGCTGATATGCAATGGTAGCTGTGCACCGAGATCGCTGTAAAGAAGGCTATGAATAGCTACGTCCTTACCGTGTGCGTTTTGGCATCCTTTAATGATTTTGGACAGGATTCCTAACTCGGTATTATCGGGGTACCCTCCAGCAAAATCAGCGATGGCCGGAATCTCACGTCATATAACATTTGGCCCTCGTAGTTTGGGCATAGGGGAACATCAACATACACTCCAGGTAAATGTGGGTTGGCCAGTTACCAGCAACATGTGGAACGGCTCTTGTCCTTCCGTTGTGAAGGCTAGGATCATCTTGCACGCTGACTCTCGCGGATGTCGAGTACAAGTCCCGAAATTCGGCAGGCAGCGGCGGTAATGCAGAAGCACCTCGCCCATCAGATTTTCGTGGCGCGTTGTCTGATCGACGGCAGCGCCTTTTGGGAGATCTTGACGTGCTTCTGATCTCGCCTTCCCGCCCAGATCCACCTTCTGATTCAGTATCAGAATACTGAACAAGAGACATGGCCAATATCTAATATCTGGCTCTTAAGGGGCGGCCCGCACTTTGTTTGTCGAATCTAAAATGAGTTCGCGACTCAGGCACAGCTGGTCTAACAGCCAGTGAGATGTTATTCCGAGTTTTCCGATTAAACCTGTTCGTCGTTAGTAACTACCAAGTACGGAGTAAAATACCTAGTGAATTAGGTAGGTAGTTATTGAAACTCGTTACTTAAATATCGCTTGGAATAATCTTAGTACTGAAAACCACAATGCCTATTTACTGACAGCGCAGCTCAACTTTCATAGCGAACTAACGCATGCATATGAATCGCCTTTTCCACCACGAAACTAACTACGTAACTAGCGATGGCGTCAGCCGCATCAGCCGCTGCTGGATCTCCAACCTCTCAGCTGTGCGGAGTTTAAGGCTGCACGACGTCCATACTACGATGCCATTTGCCAGTCTTCTTCGAATCTTTTATCTATTGATTGATTATTAGTTACCGGATGTGGCTCCATTGAATCCTGTTGCTACAACCGCACACTCCGGGAGTTTTGACTTGTTCTTCTGAACCAGCACGCCCTGTTAACAAGCGAAATGATAGCCACGCGGTGACACAGCCTAGTAGCCAATTTTTGAGTGCATAGATCTTGCATTAAGGCCACTTAAGCTTCGCACCCTATACCCATCCTAACTCAAGGCTTAATTGTCTACGATCCTGTTTACCATATGGAAACTAAGCGAAGTGGTGCCTAAATTTACCATTTCAACGCTAATCTGTAGCCGAAAAATGTGGACTGCACAGTTGCCAATTGGTTATGCTTGCGGTTATTTCCTTGCATTGGTTGACGTTGCAGATACCCTGAGCATCGTGGCAATATCATGCGAGTGACGGTGAAAATGTCGGTATGTGATCGTACAGCATGGTTACGTTCTGAAGCTTTACTCTGCTTCGACACATAAAATCAGGATGAAATCTCCCAAATATGGACTAATGCCATCACAACCACCCTTCCCACTTGTTCATCCATCCATCACATCCACTCGTCCGATTCCGTGTTGAGCGAAGAATCAGTGAGGACGCTGCGTTTATTCCATTGATATTCAGCGAATGCGTTACAACATCAATGTAGTATGTCTCACCTACCTGACTTCTCCACATCACCGTTTTTATCGCAAAAACTTATGGAATATGCAAGTCATATATTCAAGTTTCTCACAAGCCAGATCCGTGTATCTGAGAATGGGCGTCATAAAAAGACCTCCTTGACTCAAGCGGCTGTTGCGCCGGAAACGCTTTTACCTCATCAGGAGTTTCGAAATTCCCTGAAAGGCCAGGAGGTCTTTGTCCCAAGCCTGTACAGCTTATTCCCGGAGTGGTCCCCAAAATTGCACCAAGGCTATGAAAGAGCGCGTGATGAAGTTATTAACCCTTGGCTGGAGAGGTAGGTCTTCCGTACCCTATGGATGCAGAATATATTCTTACCGGAGTAGATGGGTTGATAACTCGCAAACTTGCATGAAGTTAAAGGCGGCCAATTTTACCATCCTTGCAGCAATTCTTTGTGTGGATACATCGTTTGACAAGCTATGCACAGTTGCCAAATCTTTTGCATGGGTTGGCACCTCTTGACCCTTAAGACACTTGCTACCGTTGCTAACCATTTGATATAGTACTTTATCTGGGACGATCGTATGTATTCTCTCAATCAATATGAATATTTGATAACTAACCAAGGAGATGTGGCTTTAGAATTTGATTGTGGTGCCTTGTCTTATGATTCTAAAGGAGTAGCAGCCTACCTGAAGAAGTGCAAGGAATACTTCCAATATCACCTTTTGGAGATCGGGGAACACCCGGATTTATCACGTTGTTCCCAAGAACAACAAAATGCGTTACTCTGTTGGAATGAGGTGGGCCAGCACCTGCGCGAAAGTTGTAGCAGGAGTATGTTTCTACCATATGCTTTGACTATTGCTTAAAATTCTGACTAGGTGATATTGTTTAGGTGTGTGCGAGGTGTTCCTTGACAAAATGCTAGGATACGTAGCCAGCGTCGACACGGTAGACTCTATTTTCCATAAAGGAATGGTCCCGTCATTGGCAGAATACTGGCAGAGGCGAGACCTTACGGCAGGGGTTTATCCGGTGCTGGCTACACTTCCGTAAGTGACTGGTGACTTTATACCTGTTCGTGAACATAGGCTAAGTGAGAAAGGTTCATCTACGGCATCGATATCTCGATGGAACACTTGAAAAATCCTGCATTTGCAGCCTTATTAAGACAGACATCATATGTCGTCCATATGTAAGCTTACCCGCTCATTCGTGGTGTCCCTATGCTAAACAAAGTTATAGCACAAATGACATGTTGTCTATGCGGAAGGAAGCAGTTAGTTTGCCCCTGTTTGATTATTTATCTTGCTTGTCTTCGTCTCCTACCTAACATTCTCCACTTCTAGAGAGACAACCAAATCGAGACCTCATCCCTGTCATTATGCTGAACTATGAGCTGGACTGTGACAGAGCAATGCAAACCAGCTTCCAAATGGCCAAGGATGAAGTCAAAGGCATCGTGCTGTGGAAAGCCTGCTCCAACAGGGAGGCGAAAGAAAATACCTCTGAAATACCGGAAATTCTCGCAACTTCTTTTATCAAAGGTTGCAAGGACGTTGCTATGGGACTAATTCATTGGAGGTAAGGAAGTATAGCTGTGGCCAAGCTGATACTACCCCCGGCTAACATGTGGCAACAGTTACTCCGGAGAACGTTATTTCAAACAGCAGGAATTCTGTGATGATAAGTCAGTGACCTTTAGAATATGACCTCCCAGCTATAGGAATGACTGTATTAAACAGCATGGACATGGAGGCGTTCTCAAAATAGTTTAGGTAGCAAAAGATTAGCATGCGGCCAAAAACACGATAGAACTAACAAACTATTCAGAACGTCCGCCACCTCAATATAAGTAATTTCACCTTCCGTTCCTTCAATATATGGTTCTTGTGGCTGATAACTGTTGGACTGTTGGACTACAAGAGACAAAAGTGCCTAATGTCCCAAGGATACCTTGGGTAATGAGTACGAGTCGTAGCTAAAGCGGAACATCCCAACGATAATGTTGATTCTAAACGCTGAGTAATCTGTCATACCCCGATGGAATATCTATCTTTTATTGGTCCACATTCGGTCCAAGACTCAGGCCATCTCTGACTAAGCTTAACCGCGCGTGAGGTCACGTGCCAGGGAGGAGAGTCAATGACGCGAATTTTGGTTGTCAAAGTTTCTCAATCCATGGAACCAACATCCAAAATACAACCAAATGTCATCCAAATCAGTTGAATTATCCAAACGTCGACCGAGTGCACCGCACACAAGTCATGGCTTAGTCGATGACATAGTTATAGAGGCGACTCTATGACAGTTATGGCCACAAGATTGAGGAAATGCTGCCGTCTAGGCAGATTAAAAAGCTGGCCGAGAATCCCATTTCTCAGATATTTTCTTCTACTCTCATTCATACCCATTTCTACCCAGAGTATTAGTTTCCGGCTTTACCGACACTCTACTCTCATACATCTATACAGTATAGAACTATAGAGAGCTTTTCCATACACACTGCCCTTGGAAAATACCTTATATTACCGCACCACAACAATCAAGATGTGCTTTCCCGTTATGGATCGTCGTAGCAACAACTCCGTTGTTCCTTCCCGCACGGGGGCTCCCATATCTAGGATGGAGCTTGATGATGATGAATCCAGGCGCGGGCGACAGTTGCACCAACCTGAAGGACCTTCATCCGTTCGTCGTCAGCGCGATGACTCGCCTGATGCCGTGAGGCGCCGCAACTCCTGCCTACGTGCGCATTTGGGCTCGGGTTTAGAGCAACCTGCTCCTAGCCCATTCATCCGGCCAGACGTTATTAATCGTTTGGACGGCGTGGCTGAAGTCTATTACCACCAAGGGCCGTACGATTCTATCGCCACGGAGAGGAATGGAACTCTCAGTGCCAGTTCTCACGGCAACAACGGTGATAGTATCCGCGAGCATCGCCTAGTATTTCCCATTCTCCCTAATGGGTCTATGTCATTGGGTGGTCGAACCAATGCCGAGGATACAGACATGATGGCCGAGGACCAAGGAGCGGTAAGTGTAACTATCCCACCATATTCCCCCTGGATACTCCTGGTTGCCTTTAGTATAGCTCACTAACATTGAACAGAGGTCTGAGGATGATGGCCTCCTGGTGGGCCCATTCTACAACCAGGAGGACATCGAGCGTCGTCGAGTGTCACGCAAGCGCTCTAGATCTGCTGAGCGTGAGGAAACTGAGGCCGCTTCCAATGAACGCGCCATTAATGGCCTCTGGAAGAAGGGTTATTTGTAGGAGTTCACGCACAACCGCTGTACGTTTGCTCTACTACCAACCCTTACATTCGTTTTACTTGCCCATGTCGTCTTATTAAAATACCCAAGATGAACTAAAAAAGTACCCTGATTAATTCGTATTTACACCAGCCTGATATCATGATGTGTTTCTACGATTTGGAGCATATGTGGGAGGAAAAGGAAAAAGAGGTTGCGGCGTGCGTTCACAATGTTTGTTATAGATCTAGTGTTTTGATGCCCTGGTGGCCGATTAACTATGTAACATATCCCTACTCATATAACTAAGCTATAATCATTAACTCATTCTACATAAACGTACTTATGTGCTCCAGATTGCCCTATTTGCCAGCTATACACGTTCACTGTGTATTTAAACAGCTGCATGAAGCCTGTAAGGCGAAATATTTAACTAAAAAAACTATATTCCGGCTTGCATCCCCCTTGCTACACCCGATGTGATTTGAGAATTACGATAAAAACCATGTATCTAACCAAAGAGTAGATTCAATAACTTGGAGAGAGTATTTTGTATTATACAGTAATCATCACACTGGCATTTTTATACCAACCTAGGAGAGGGTTCTCGCCGTTCCTCGTCTGAGTGTCTTCCAAATACGCCCAACGTCTCATGAAATCATCATGGGCTGTTAGCCGCGTGAGTTTACCAGTGATCGCCCGATACACATCCTCCATTACGTTGAAATCAGTAGGGAAGAATATATCAAAATATCCCTGATGTACCTGGAGTAAAAGTGGAGTGAGTATGTATTTTATACGTGGATAATGTGTAGAGATCACTTACATATGGAGTTGTTGCCTGGACATTCCTTCTTTGATATCGAGTCTGGACAACGGGGGCATTAAAGCCGGGCACAGCGTCTGGGAGAGAGTCAAAGTCACTCGCAATAAGACGATGAGCCGGGAAATAGTCATGTAGAACATCATAGAACTGCATGAGTCGAGTTGGAATATATTCTGGCAGAGTCATATTAGGCGCAAAGGGAAGTGCTGTCTGCAGCTTACGCCATAATCGGGGTCCTAGTGGGGTGGTAAACGGTCGACGAGCCGCTGCCTGCCTAACTCGCAGAAATCGAGCAGCAGAACGGTCCAAGTCTGGGACGTAATATTCATAAAACTCCCCGTCAGCGTCGATGAGAACACATCCCTGCCTGGGTTGCCCAGTCTCCATGTCATAACGGATCACATCGTGCCCAAAGTTATCGAAAACCTCCAATGCTAGGAAAAAGCAGGGGGAGTGGACGTAGGTATTCCAGTCAAATATAGATCGATTGATAATTTCAGCATGGCCACCATGACCACCGGCGTGAATAGAGTGGTTGAGATTCTGCTGTTGCAGGTTGGCAAGACTGCTCGAGATTTCAATGATCTTGTACTTCGTTCTTTGGTATACCTCCGGTTCAACATCCCGGATGTAATCTAAAATATTAAGCATCATTGTGCCATTTCCGGCTCCCATCTCGTAGATTATCAGATCATGATATGGGAAAAGTGTCAATTTGTAGTTCGTCACAAGGTATCGCGCAATGGCTTCTCCATAGTAGGGACGGAAAAGCTCAGTGGGTGTGTGCCATAGCTGTCTAGTTTCATCGTAATTTGACTCATCCAGCTTATCTTCGAATTCCACGTATCGCTGGTCTAGCAACTTGTTAAACGCAGGTCCATCCTCGATGCTGTTGAAGTCGAATGGTTCGCCGGGCGTAAAGATAGTCGCGTGCTTCGAGAAATAACCATAATGCGGGTTATACAGGCTGTCTAAAGAAAAATAGGTTAGCAATTAACATAATAGACGCTTTGGACAGTGGTTGGAAGCTGTAGAAATCTTCCGCAACTTAACCCATACCCTCGATGAAATCTCTTGTCAACATCTTCACCCTCTTCGGCCGTTCACGGCGATTCCGCAACTCAACCGCGGTAACCAACGGGTAATCCCTGAGCTCCTGCGACATGTCCTTTGGGAAATGGTCTATTCGATGTCTCCAAATGGTGTCTTCTTCATCTTCCTTCTTTCGCCTGCTCCCAAGCTTCCTGGAGGCATAGCGTGACTGCTGATGTCCACACGAACATGGCTGTAACGAGCGTCGGGTCCGCAATGGCTGGGAATATGACAACGATCGCGTCGCCTGATGCCGGAATAGCTGGCGAAAAAGGTGCGAAACAACTGGTGAATCCATTGCTTGTCAAAAGCAAAGACGTTGTTCAAGCTCGAGCTGCGATTTTGTTTTCGTTCGGCAAAATAGGACGAGATGGTCCGAGCTTTGATAGACCGTTATTTTCACCACCACCACCAATTAATTAAATAACTAGTTTGAACATCTTCGAATTTCTCTACAACAGATGACATTAAATGATCTATAGAGGATATAAGGCAGCGGGGAGGGCGTGATAACCAATTGTTTTCAGGATGGAAGAAACATCTCGCACTCCCGTTTATGTAGCCGCTGCTTTCGCAACAGGCGCTATATGCACCATCGCAATCGACAGACTCCTCCGCTCTGATGGAGTACTGAACCAGAGAGAGCATGAAGGCAAAGATGCAATGAATGGCCACTCGATAATTAATGGAATAGGATACCCAGAGTCCCCCCCAAAGCCGCAGCCTCCTCCAATAGTGGATGGTATTGAAGGATGTATTGGGAACACCCCTATGGTCCGTATTCGGTCTCTATCGGAGGCGACTGGATGCGAGATACTAGCGAAAGCAGAAGTAAGATGAACGAACTCTTTGCTTGTATACAGGGAGTTATATCTTATGGCCAATATCTAATCCATTCGACAGTTTTTAAATGGAGCTGGAGGAAGCCCCAAAGACCGCGTTGCTTTAAGTATGATACAGGAGGTTAGATTGCAGCCTATTCTAGATTAATACTTCCGTGCTAATGCCGTGGTCTAGGCTGAAGAGAACGGTCTTCTCACGCCATTTGTAGGAGATGCTATCTATGAAGGCACGGTAGGGTCTACGGGAATATCCCTTGCCACTCTAGCAAGGGCAAGAGGATACCTCGCACATATGTATGAGTCCACTGAGCGTGCCTTTTCCTCCCTAAAAGTACACTCCATTTACACATATTCTACAGATGTATGCCGTCGGATCAATCGACAGAAAAGTCAAATCTCCTCCTCAAATTAGGGGCGGTTGTCGACAGAGTTACTCCAGCTCCCATTGTAGAAACCGGCCACTTTGTCAACAGGGCTAGGAGTCTGGCCCATTCTCACGGAAAGGGGCAACAATTATCTCGTGAATCTTCACCATTTGAAAAGCCAAATATAGAGGCCATGGCCTCAGATGCTGCTGCTAAACAAAGTCGGGGTTTCTTTGCTGATCAGTTTGAAAATTCTGCCAACTGGCGAGCCCATTATCGAACGACAGGACCAGAAATCTATGCACAGTGTGAGGGTAAGCTGGATGCATTTGTTGCCGGAGCCGGAACAGGTGGTACCATCTCTGGAGTTGCGCGATACCTGAAACCTCGGGTTTCGAATATGACCGTAGTGCTTGCGGACCCTCAGGGGAGTGGGCTATATAACCGAGTCCGCTACGGCGTGATGTTTGATACGAAAGAAAGAGAAGGGACAAGAAGAAGGCAACAAGTCGACTCTATCGTGGAAGGTATAGGTATCAATCGGGTTACTGCAAATTTTGAAGCTGGGCGAGAGCTAGTGGACGACGCTGTAAGGGTTACTGATGCACAAGCTATCGCCATGGCACGTTGGTTGGTGGAAAAAGATGGTATATTTATTGGCAGTAGCAGTGCCGTAAACTGTAGGTCTTCGCCTGCCCTCACGCATAATTTGCCTGAAAACACTAACCCGTTAACTTACGCAGGTTTTGCTGCAGTTAAAACGGCCCTAAAGCTAGGCCCAGGTCATAGAGTTGTGACAATTCTCTGTGATTCCGGAACAAGGCACTTGTCAAAGTTCTGGGCTGAGGCAGGCAACGTTGGAGGAGCTGTCGGTACTAAGCTTGAGGACGTTCTTAACGCAAAGACGTGAAAATAGAGTGAAGTTATACAATGGTAGGTAGATGGCCGGTTGTCTTGTCATATATTTCCGCAATGGCCAGCCATTTGCACGAATTCCGGCTCCGATTGTGCATTGTGGACGCATTAGCTATCGCCTCCTTGTACAATAATTCCCCCGGCCTTACTATTTGATAGCATATGCTTCTTAGGCGAGCGAGAAGTCATTGGTGGTGTGCTTATCTGCACGCTAGCCAAACCAGAGCTATGCCATGCTCTCTCAAAGGCCTCAGAAAGAGGATCGGGACTTTCCTCTCGATTGTTCAGACCCTCAGCAGTACTAGGTGGAGATTCTTCCCTGACCACATGCACTGACGGGTTTCTAAGAACAGACCTAGACTGGAGCGGAGAAGAAACAGTGATGGTGGATCGAATCGGAGTTTGAAATAAAGGCGACACCTGGGTAAATGGCCGCTTTTTTACTTTGCTGGGAGTTTTTGAATCGACCCAACTTTGCCAGAGAGTTTCTCCAAGGCAGATTTTAATCCATTCATGCTGTATATCCCCTAAGCTCTTGTTTGGAAATTGAGATTGAACCGTTTCCCATGAATTTTTGGCTTCTGGAGTGAGAGATGCAAGTTTCTTTTTCTCTGAATCCGTCCACGATACCGAGGAAGGAGAGTTGCCGCTGATTTTTTTACAGTAAGCGTAGTACCACTGTCGTAATTGGGCGGGCGAACGAGTCGGAATAGCCAGGGATACTTCACGCCATGGTTTCCGTTTAGTTAGCCGTAGAGTGATAAGGGTCTTTACCTCCTGAAGGGTAAGGTTGTCAGGCGAGACTTTTGGAGTCGTTATTCCACTGCCTGGGCTTCCAGTAACGGTACTCACCCCTGGATCTGGGTCTTTCTGCGGTGTAGCTACTGCTAGACCAGGGTCACTATCAAGATCTAGAATGGGCTGATATGTTGGAGTCCCTGGAGTTATCTCCTTGGCGGTCAAAATGATGCCCGTGTTAACCTTGAGAGGTATTTCCTGTTCACTAATAGAGGCGCCATTGGTCGTCCTATTGTCGCCTTCTATAGTAGATATTGGCTCTTTTTGAGGTGGGGTGTATATATCTTTGGATGCAACAGGCGTTTGAAACGTGGCATCCTTGGATGGTGAAATGGTAGAAATAGTAGTTGGGCGCCTGGGAGTAGAGGATATCGGTGTGCGGTCCTGAATTGGGTCGTCGGAATCAGAATCATTGGGGACCAACTTTGACATGCGTGTTGGGGTTTTCTTTGGAGGGTTCTTCGGTTTGCTTATATGGGGTATTCGCCTGCGCCTTGAGTGGGGTGCGGCCCATATTGATCTATTGTTGTCTGGGGAGGGCGTCCTTTCAATGTTCTGGGTTGTTGCAATTTCCATATCTTCTAGGCTGGCGGACAGAGCTGTAGTGGGTAGTGGAGGCGCATCCCATAAGTCTTCAGGAAGCTGACTGTCATCTCCATGGCTTTTATCATCTTCACGGCGTAAATTGCTTACACTCGCAACAGCCTGGGGACTTGGTATAATCACTGACTCTTGTCCCGTCTCCAAATCCCCGGCGGGCTGGGGATTCCCCGGGCAGATAGACGAAAGATCTACCCCAATTCCAGAAGCCCGTTCCCCCTTTCCGGCCGTTGCATCGTAGTCGTCTTGAATAACCCATTCCTTAAAAAATGTGTTCCCCGTCTCAGAGTCTCCAATGTTTTCCGTCAGCGGCTCGATATCCTGGCCTTGCTGCTCTTCCTCCGCTTCACTGTCATCTTCCGGATGGAAGTCATCCCAAAGTCCTCTCCCAACGTCGTGCTCATCTCCCATCTCTGTTAGATGTCCATTGTCCACCACGATGGTCCCTTTGGCCAGGTCTATCTCGTCACCAACGGAGCTGAAATCCTTCCCGTACTTTTCGAATATGGACTCAAAGCGGGACTTAAGTCGCAGATTGTTCGCCTTCCTAGCTTTGTTCACGTCGAAATCGTGTGAAAGGCCGTCGTTTGGGCTGGATTGGCTCTCAATCCGGCGACGTTTGTTTGGTGGTGACATCTCTGGTATTTAGGTATAACTATGCGCCCGCGCATTGCAGTTTGCTGTAAAGTCGAACAAACATCCCCAGTGCAAGCAATATCCAGGTAAGAAGGCCTTATAAAAGAACGGAACAATGCTCCTTGCTATATAACCCCTGTGCTGTCATTCGGATGTGTCTGCGTGTTTTGGTCGTTGAAAACCGCAAAGTAAATAAACCGCACGCCAAGAGAGCCAACATCGTCATAGGGTCAAAAAGTGCAAAGCTCACCTACAACCACTCCTACAACTACAACTACGACTACGGTCACAGCATGTAGCTGGAAATTCTCTGTGCCGTTGTATAACAGTCATGGTCGCCGAGAAACACAGCTGGAATCATGTATTGCCAGAAATGTCGCACGCCTCTCAAGCTGGATAGCTCTCTTGAAGAGCTCAACCCGGCAGCATATGATCTTCTAGTAGGTAAGTTGAGCTATCGCTTCATCGACTACGGGCTGTATGACATGATCTAACCGTCGAAGCAGGCCCAGCGGGGAAGTCTACCCTAAAGCCAGCTGGCCTGGCTCGCTCGCGATCCTCTTACCCTCCCGAGCGCAAAGAACGATACGATCAGGCATCGCAGCGGACATCCTCCGCAGTTTACAGAAAGGAGATCCCGGCCTCACGACATGGACGAGGTACCCCCGAGGCTAGAACGCTGGATCCAGCTCCTGGGATGTCCTTTATAATGCTGAATGAGTCGGTACACGCCTCACCTTACCAGTCAAACAGCCCCGGCCAGCAGCAGAGGGGGAGGCACAAGGGCCAGGAGACCTCGGGTGGTCAACCACAGAGCCATGAAATATTATTTGCGGATCAGGTTGAGCGGACAGCACGGATTTTCGAAATAGTGTCTGCTCGGTCAGATATTGACCATCCGATATGTGCGGATTGTACCGATATGCTCGTTGACGGCTTACAGAGCCAACTTGCAACAGCCACGAAAGAGCGGGATGCGTACATCTCGTTTCTCAAAAGTTTAAACACCTCTATTCCATCAGCAGACGAGATGGAGGCTGTGAAGGAAACGCTAGAGGCAACTCTCAAGGCAGAAGCCGAAGCGTTTGACCAGCTACTTGAGTTGGAAAACCAAAAGAGGGCAGTGGATAAAGAGATCGCCGAGTTGGAGGAAGAGTCAAGACAGCTGGACTTGGAAGAGCAGAAGTTTTGGCATGACCGCAACGCCTTTGCCTTGAGACTCTCTGAATTTCAAAATGAGCGGGATGCTTTGAATGTGAAGTACGATCACGACTCTCGACAGCTTGAGCGTCTACAACGGACTAACCTGTTCAACGACGCATTTTGTATTAGCCATGACGGCTATTTTGGTACTATTAATGGCCTACGGCTTGGACGACTTGCCAGTCAACCCGTCGAATGGTCGGAGACAAACGCTGCCTGGGGCCAAACTGTGCTGCTTCTTGCCACCATTGCCGAACGAATAGGGTTTCAGTTCCAAGGTTACAAGCTACGTCCCATGGGCTCGACATCCCGGATCGACAAGATCGAATACCCGCAACCGAACCAGTCTCAATCCCAGTCTACAAATCGGCAAGATGGAGCAAACGGTGTGCAAAACAAGATACAACCCAAAATCACTCCCCTTGATCTCTTTTCTTCTGGTGAATTGCCGCTGAATCTACCGTGGTTGCATCGCCGATTTGATGCCGGCATGGTTGCCTTCCTCGAATGCCTTCGACAACTGGGTAGTCAGGTCGAAAAGACACCAATTTCCATACCTACTCCCGCAGAGCCGTCGTCTTCTAGGCCGGGAAACACACAAAGACGCCAAAATTCGACCCAAACCACGGGCCTTAAGTTGCCGTATGAAATTAAGCGTGATAAGATTGGCGATGCAAGTATCAGGCTTGGTTTTAACCAGAGTGATGAGACATGGACGCGCGCTTGCAAGTATACGCTTACATGCTGTAAATTCTTGCTAGCCCATGCAAGCAATGCTGGATCTAGCAAATCGAACACCTGAGGTGTTTTCTATCGGAGATCTGAAGGCAGACGTATAGTAACTCCTGTTTGATGTATTAATATCATTGTGAAATCTAGAAGTGTAAGGGTATGCTTAATACGGTTTGATTTAATAACAGGTTAGTCTAGCGTTTTTCTATCAAAGAGTGCCAATGAGCTATCAAAAAAAAAGTCGGTAAATTGATCGTATGTCAACACATTTCAATTTCAATCAGGCCTGCTTCAAACAAAATAAGGGAGTGAAACATTAATTCGTATTAGACAACATCAAGCTGCCCGAGGATAGTACAGTTGCAAACAAAAGGCCGTCCGTGGATACAGATAGCCACACAAACAAGTCATAACCAATGTTTCTCAACTTTCACCTGAATACTTTCATTAGAGTCATAAATCATATTTTAAGGAGTGCTGGCATCGTCAACAGGAATGGTGTCAAGGAAAGTAGACGCAAACTGAACAAATTTAAAGGCATCAGCGAAATTAGATGCGAGGCCCAGGGAGATGCGAACGAAACCACGACTGGGCAAGCCGACATCAGTAAAGGATGTCTCGCTCTCCCTTCTCCTTCCTGTGGTTTTCTCGCTGGCCTGGCTTTCACGGGATACTTGTATAGCATCCGGTGAGTCTGACTCAACGGCAGCAGAAGGTTCTGTGTTTGGCTGAAGGGCAGAACCGACGTGCAGTGTTATATTGCGTGCAGCGGCCCGGCGAGCAACTATTCCTTCATCAACCAAACACCCCTTCATGTCGACGAAGTTGAGGGCGATTATACCGCCACGGGGCAGGTCAGAGGTATACGGGCCGTATATTACCACCAGCGGCTCACCGTTGGTGTGGGTTAGGCCGCTGAGTTCTTTGAGCAGCCAGTTGGTAAGACAGCTAACGCGAGCATGAATGGCTTGCATGCCTATACCAGCTATATGATTGAGGCCGATGCGGATTGCAGGAAGGGAAAGGAAGTTGATAGTACCGTCTTCGAAACCTTCGTTGCCGCCGAGCAACATATGTCCGTTTGCCTGGACTGAACTGCCCCAGACAGTACCTCCGGCAAACCAGGGACGGCCTAGTTTAGCAAAGGCCTCCCTGCGAGCCAGGACTGCACCGACGCTAGATGGATGGCCGAACATTTTGTAGAAGGATACGCTGACAAAGTCCGGGTGCCAGCGGGAGAGGTTGAGTACGTTTGTAGGAGCATAGTTGTCAGCGTCTAGCAAGACATGCCATCCCTGCTCCTGAGCATCGGCAATCCACTCCAAAGGATGCTGGACACCAGTAAAGTTCGACTGCGCGGGAAAAGCGAATAGACGGGCGGGGGTCTCGTCAATGGATTCCTTGCGTTTCAGAGCAGCCTTTACCGCGTCGTCGTCGCATCGTAGCTCGGGTTGTTTGACGGGTAGATATGAGACAGCCGCGCCCCGTCTCCTGGCAAAGTCTTGCAGCCCTATCACGGCAGGCTGATTATCGTTGAGCAGAAGCAGTTCACCTCCCTCAGTGAAAGGGTAGGCTTCTCCGATCAGTTTGAAGGCATTGGATGTGTTAACGGTGAATATGACGATATATTCTGCTGGATCTGCCCTGAAGAAGGACAGCACTCTGGCCCTGGCCTGCTCGTCCAACTTAGTGATGGCGCTTGAGGTCGGGTTGATTGAGTGCGGGTTGCCAAAGACATTGCTTCGCAGTAGTTCAAAGTGACGCTGCAGCTGTGATTCGCCGTGTATACCAGAGCCGGCATAATCCAGGTATATTCGTTCTTCTTTGTCCAGGACTGGATAGTCGATCTGGCGTATATGGTCCAATCGAAGGGTCTCTGCGTACGTTGGATTGGCCTTGCGGAATGCCTTCTCAGCCTTTCGGAGAGCACGGGCGACTCTATGATTGACGATTAAGCGCCGTCGGGCCAGTTCGAACTTCTCCAAATAACGGTCTAGAGGGAGACATATCAGACTTGAGGATGAGGAGGCGGCCATCGTGCATATATGTATGTCGTGTGTATGCACTCAGCGTATATGCACTTCAACCACGCAGCACAGGAGAAAAAAAGGCACAAAATGTCCGGATTGATTTCCCTTCGTTCAATCAAGGAATCCCCAGCATCAAATAGTGTATGCTGGACCAAGGTTGGCAGTTCCCCCCTGCACGGAGTAAGGAGGGTTACTATGTATATATAGGTTGACGCCGGCCCTGACAGCGCCAACGCAGCATCCCGTATATATATCTGATCATCCTATAACTCCGTCCCTGGCTGGGCAGCAAGCAAGCATTATTATTGAATCCCGCCTGCGCCCATGAACGGGTTTCTTTCCTTTCCTTGGGATACATTCCGCTCTTTTCCCCAAGGTGATGCTGCAGAGGCCCGCCGCCATGCAGCTTTTAGTGCAGGATTTTCGCTCTGAGGCTAGCCAGGATAGGAGAGAGGACGCGGTTATTTGGCTTCCTGTCCGTATGCGAAGTGTTCAGTCATCAGCCGTCTCGAGGCCAGAGTCGATTGGTTCTGTTGGATGAGCGCAAAGCCCGCTGGCCGGGGGCTCCCATGTAGGGGGTTGGGATCGAGCGCTGAAGGGGAGGGGAGACTTTTTGGCCCTAGCGAGCGGCCGGGAGGAAGCTCGCTCGGTGCAATTGCCCCCAGGCATGTGGATACCGAGATGGTTGGCCTGTGTCTGAAAATTGGGTTGTGGACGTGGAAGCGCATGCGTTGTGTGTTGAGTGATGAATTGATGATGCGGAGTTGATTGATATATATATTATATACAGCGGCCGTTTTCCCACCCAACCAACCACCTTATATAAAAATGAGTAACTAATATAGATGTAGCAATAATTGAATGAACACCGGGGCCAAACACGCTCAAAGACCTCATAAGTAGCCAACGTAACACCGCCTGAGAAAGAAAAAGAAGAAAAGAAAAAGATTAAACAGAAATATGGTAGTTCCTTTTTGCTTTTGCCTTAGGAACAGAAATTGGATTTCTGGAAGCTCTCCAGGGAGATGTCAGTTGGCTTCGACTTGACGAGCTCGGGAGCTTGCTTCAATGCAGTCAGGCTCTTCGTCCGCAACTCGGCAGCATTGCCAACCAGAGTGCTCGTCCTCGTAGCTGGGGCGCTGTTGGTGCTGCTGGCGGTTCCAGCCGTGATCGCTTGCTGCTGTGGCCTGCGTTGAATCGCCTCGAGATAGGGGCTTGGCAGGTATCCGACAGAGCCGTCACGGCTCCTGCACCTCCACCATTCGGATGGGTTTCCCATTGGGTCTGACTTGCTTAGGACGGCAACAAGATCGCCCTTCTTTACAGCAAGGTCGATGCCACCAGTGGTCTGTGTATCGGGCGAGTAGTCATATAGCACTCGGCAGAAGTCGAGCTTGGACGGATCAATGGATCCCTGCTGCTGGGCTTCGTTGAGGAGTTCCTGTTGTCGTTTGGCTTCCTGCTCTTGTGACCGGGCTAGGACGCGAATGAGCTTCGACATTAGATAGGGGAGGCCGAAGACGGCAGCGACGAAGAAGAAGAACGGCTTCTTTGATGGCTTGGGACGACCGGAGCCGTCGGGTAGGCCACCGCTGTTGCCAGTGAAGGCAGAGAAGGCCGACGGGGTCAGGGCAGTTGCGTCAGCTGGGAGAGGTCTGCCGGTCAACTTGGCCAGCAGTGTCCGCAGCCATCGAAGGAGTGTGAAAATACCCAAGACGGAGCCGAGTGTGTTCTTTAACGTCCCGAACTGTTCTGCCACCGATACCATAGCTACACCATGTTAGTCACACCGGTCTATCAAGGGAGATATTTTTATATATGGCATCCTTTTGTTTTTGACTCACCAAAGAATGAGCTATGCGTGGCCATGTAGGTGCTCTCCAACATCTGTGCGAACCCACCAAACGCTCCCACGATGCTCTCGATCATCTGAAACGTCGCCTGCGTGTTCTGGTTGAACGAGTTCGTCAAGCTGTTGGGGTCGCCGTTCTGCATGCCTCCGTACATTCCTCCCATCCCGCCATAACTGCCATACATCCCTCCCATTCCGCCATAGCCGCCGTACATCGAGCCCATGCCTCCCATCGCCCCAAACCGTGAATACGGCGACGAGTAGTTGTTGTAGCCACCGGTATAGGGTGATGTGCCTAGTCTTGATGCGCCATAGGGAGAATATGTGGAAGCTGTTTGGTTGACTACGGAGTTCAATGCGCTCGGCCGTGATGGCAGTTCAGGTGCCGAGGCAGAAGATGTGGTGGTAGAAGAAGACGGTGTAGACGCAACGGCGGTAGTAGTAGAAGACTGAGGTGCAGCAGAAGCCGTTATAGCCCGCGGTGCCACTGCAGAGCCTATATCCATTGTAAATCAGGTTAGTTCGCCGTGTCCCGAAAATTTCGATATTTGGTAGCTCGCGATCTCAGCTGGCGAGGGGCGTAGTGACAGCAGCGTCACCACTCTCAAAAAAAACTAACCTGTAGCTGCAACTCCTGCTCTCTCCCACGGCTTAGGAGGCGACACAGATGCCATCGCGGTGTCTGATATATGTCGGCTGTATTCAGTCCCGTTGCCCCCCCTTTACCCGCGGCGCACCCGTCAACGCACTAGTCAGCTCAACACAGGCGTGATCAGGAGCGGTCTGGCTGCAAGCACTAAAGATGACTGCGTGTCGGTTATCCACAGTCTGGAGTAACAAAGTATGTAGGTATCTGGGGAAAGATGGAGAAGAGAAGATAACCGAGTAGTCGCAGCAGTCGTAGTCGTAGTCGTAGTTGTGGATTTAATCAACTTCTCCTTCTCCTTCTCGCCGTCTTCGCCCTTTTTCGTCTTCACCAAAAAACAAGCCGAGGATGTAAAAAAAGTCTGAGTCTCGTGACTCGCCGCCGCGTCACATGCCTCGGCTTCGGCTTTACTTAGTGCCGGGCAGAATGTGGTCACGTGGATAAACCGGGCGGTGAGCAAAAGTGGAAGCAGCTTCTTTCGTTTCTTCTTCGTTCAACTGCAAAGACAACTTGATATTCTACAAGTTGCAAGTTATAAGGGAGGGATGAAAGATGGATATATAAAGTACCATGGATGCTCTTTTGGTGGTCTAGAGGTGCTCACTACACTACTGGGCTTAACCTAGTGGAAGTCGGTGAGGCTGATAAAGAGCGGTGCAGATGATACCCGTTGAAGCAGCGTTATCAAAGTCTACTGAGTGACCGTTTATTCCCCCCAGGGCTCAAACCGCTGAAGATTCAGAGTGGCGTTTGACGGTTGGACAGCATAGTCAATGACTACCAGCAGCCCGACCGCCATAGGATGTGGTTGCTATAGGCCGAAGGACTCGTTCTTCCTACCTATACCACAGGGCCGAGACTCCTCCATGGCAGAGTTGACTCTAACATGGACAGAAGTAAGCATCAGTTTACTTGGAAGGCGTATTCCCTAGTTTAATACACCAGTGGATGACTCGTCCGTATTTATACCCAATATACCAAGACCTGCACAGCTTCCTTTATTCAAATCTAATGGACCAGATCATCTTCTGTCGTCATCATCCTGAAGGCATCAGGATGCTCGGGTAATATATCCATTTTAGAGTGGTTTGTTTCATCGAGGATGCGGTCCTTGGGTTTGTAGGCCTTCTAGAGGCTTCTCTGCATCGGATTTTCAGCTGCTTATAAATTCATAATCGGATAAGGACAAGTATGCCTCTATACCCATCCTAGAGAGAGTCTTATAAAACACTTTAACGCCTATGGGCTCCTAGCTTATCAATCCACATTCGGTATCTATCCTTCAGAGTTTACTTCCACCACCGACTTTTACATTTTACTGTCATGGCAAGCACTACTCCAAAAATCAAGCTATGGTACATCCCGGGAGCATGCTCTCTCGCTCCACACATCATCCTCAAAGAGACTGGATTGGACTTTGAGCTGGTCAAAATGACATTCAACACCCTCAACAATGAATACAAGGAGATCAACCCCAAACTTCGCATCCCAGCACTCGCAATAAACGACGACATCATCACCGAAAACCCCGCGGTGATGATGGCAATTTCAAACCTTGTCCCTGAAAAACATCTCTTCGGCAAGACGCCACTAGATACGGTTCGCGTCGTGGAGTGGGCAAACTATATATCGGGCACGCTACACGGACAGGCATTTGCGGGACTCTGGAGGCCACAGCGTTTCACGGCCGATCCCGAAGATCACCACAAGCTTCAGGCGATGGGCATGACGGCGATTAAAGAATCTTTCCGGTACATCGAGGATAAACTCAATAGCGTCCATGCTGTTGGTGACTCGTATACGATTGTGGATGCATATCTTCTGAACATGTACCGATGGGGCCGGGCAGTCCACTTACCCATGGAGTCGGACTACCCGAAGCTCACCGCTCTTGTTGCAGAGGTCTCGAAGCGCCCGGCCACTGTGGCTGCGACGGAAGCCGAGGGTCTCTCGCCAATATTCAGCTGAGTAGATCGGCACACTCAGCTTTAGGTCATAGCCATATCTTTTCGCGAACGAGCCTGGTTTAACCTCTTGTATAATATTCCAATAGAAATGAACTGTGTCTCATTAAATCAAAGTAACAATACATTAGGTATCCTGAAGCCGTATTAAATCTGTATACGCCGGAATTTGAAAATAGCAAAAGTAGCGAATAATAAAAGTGCCGCCAAATGCTGTACTCTATAGCTCGTCTACGTTAGGGAAGTGAAACTCCCATGCCCTAGGTGGGACAGGTAGCCCAAGCCAAAAGCTCCATAGACGGTTGAGTTCTAGTACCATGATCTCCCAACTATACAAATCATATGTTAGCGATGTACTCAGTACGTCATGGTGCAAAGGTAGGTTACTCACGCTAGGAAAGGGAAGTTGATCCAGCTCTTTACAATGAAGATATAGGCGCGCCATATTAAAGTGGCTTCCTCTTTGATCATCGCCATAATACCTGGTGACTTATACTCGTCTTCTGACTGGGTATACATATCGGGCTCATCTTCAATATCGTCGACAACAGGCTGCTCTTCCTGTTTCTCGCTTGCGGCCTTTTCAGCCTCCTGGGCTGCAATCTCATGTCCAATTGCCTCCTCGAACTTCTGAATAGATGCCAGACTATGCGATACGCGCCCGAGGGTGTTCACCAGTGCAACAAGCTCCGTCCTTCGTAAAAGAGGGTTCTCCCCGTTCTTCGTCTCGTCGTATTCGAACAGCACCTTCAGGGCAGCGCCGTATCCAGCTGTCTGGAGTTTCCCCCATAGTCGACACTTGTCACATCCAATGCAGTCCATCACGCGGCTGACGTTTCTGAACCTGTTACGGAAATCCTCTTTAAGACCGTTGGCAACAGAATCCTGGAACATGGTGGTCTCGTCGAAGATTTGAGGGTGGCTTGCCACAATGTGCGTGAGGCTGTTCATTTTCTGCTTGGTTTCGTAGTCCTGATCTGGATCACTGATGCAGAAGCTATAGCTCTGCAGATGCTTCTGCAGCTTAGCAACGGCTCGGGTGAGGACACCGAAGTTGAAGTATAGGTTGGCAATGCGTTCCGGGTGAGAATGTAGCCTCTCCTTGAAGCATTGCATATTCGGAGCCCACTTGCCCGTAGTCTGGTTGAAGTAGTCCCAGCAGAGATGAGTCGAGATAGACGCATGCATTCCACTGATTAGTCGGTGGAAGACTCGTTTCTCAAGGCATTCGTCGTCTAGAGGGTATACCTCGTCGCGTACAGCTCCTGAGACTAGCTGGTTGACCTCATGGCTTTCAAGTACATGTCGGAAATCCTCCACAGCCTGGTTCTGTGAACCCAACGGCGCTCCAAAAACATTATCCGGGGTCAACCGTGACTTTTGCGGTGGTTTCAGAAAGCAATTCTCTCTGTAAATTGCGTTCCAAACATGCCTCGCTCCCGGTCCTGAGTATCCCGTAAACCGCTCTGGGTTGTCCAGCAAGCTCACGTAGTCACCTTTGCCCGTGGCTCCCTCATCTTCAGGGACACAGTAGTCGCGTTCATCACATTCATCATCATATTCAACAACACAGGACTCCTTGACGTCCTCACCCAGCATTCCTTGCAGCGGTTTCTCCTTGGGCCGCTCCTCCTGAAGCTTCTTGCCTGGGTGTCCAGCCTTGGGGCCTTCCAGCTTACTTAGCTCCTCTGCTCGCCATATCAACGGTATATCCTCCTCAGACTCCAGAGTGCTGACGGAACAGGCGATGTTCCCGCACATTCCAGCATCGTCCGACCAGAAAGGACATTGTTTGTTGAAGAGGTTTAGACGGTAATAGGAGAAGAAGTCCGAATGCTGTGTGAGGGACTTGAGGACAGGTGTTATCTGCTTGTTTAGCCCGTCGAATGTGGCGAAGGACGCACACGCATCGGAGACAGTCGATTTAGAGTCAATCTATACAGAATATCTCCCATTAGCAAGCGGTACAACACAGATATTGATAGGATCAAGCGTACCGCGCACGATCTAGATCTGTTGCTGCTGTCTTCCCCGTGAGCCGGAGCAAGGAGACTAAACACTGCAAGGTAGAAGAGCTTCGAAGCGCCACCCATGTTGACTAGCGAGAGGAGCAGTTTGAAACTGCTTGTCCGGGCTCAGGTATCAAGCACAGATATCGCGTGTACTCCGTATATGCCTGTTGAATTGCTGCGTTTGGTGGAGCTTCCAAATAGCCCAATATCTCCGACAGGCTAAGAAACGATAGTGAGGGTAACGAGGGTGCAATGCCGGAAGAGACAGTGTTATATATCTATCAATCAAGGAAACAAGGAAACCAGGCGAGTCTAAGTCAGGCCATCTCTGCAGCGGTGGTTCGACAGGCAGGTAAGTCAAAACCTCCTTTTTTTCAATAACTAATTTATATTTATATTTGGTTCTTCCATCTCAAGATTTCTTTTGCATGGTTTCTTTTTGTTCGAGAAGATGACATGTGGCCTCCAGCCAATCGCCAGTGACGTCAGCCGCATTATTCAGTGTTATTCAAACTCGATCAATAAGTTATTAACAGTCATTGAGCAGAGACAAAGGTCAGGAGGTCTACCGGAAATATAATTCAATGGGCGGCTTAGGGATACTAACTGCAAAGTACTATGGAGTGTTAAGCCTTTTAGTTGGTAATTGGTTATCCTGGCTTGACCATGCTTGATGCGGGCTGTTTGCTAGCTATCCTTGCATGCAGGGCCGAGAAGAGAAACTTTTGATGCTCATTCTATAATTAAAACATATGATCTGGCTGGTACATTAAAGGAACAGTGATATACATGAGATAGTGGAGGTCGAAGATGTACACTAGCAAAAAAGCATGTCTACAGCTTCGATGCCTGTGGTCCCTTGTCTTTCTTCGCAGCTTGCCAACCAAATTCGATGGACTGTCCGATGCCAGGTTCAACAATGACATTGACAATGGTAAACTTCTGCTCCTCCAAGAAGCCTGCTCTAGTTGCATCTTCTAGCTCCTTTTCGTTGCGCACGAAGAAGCCCTGTCCGCCACACACACTTGCCAGACGGTCATATCTCGTCTCATATGAAAGACTGGTAGAGCGAAGGCCCTTCTTGTCTTCGGCTGAAGACGAAGTTGTCTCGTTTGAGAGGGTGGCCTGCTGCATGTTACGCCAGTCGTCTTCTGTCTTGGTGTCACCGTGGTATATGCCGGAGTTGTTCATAACGAAGATCAAGGCGGGAATCTGGTGTCGAGCAAGTGTTTCTACCTCCATGGCACTGAACCCGAACGCACTGTCACCTTCTAAGGCGACCACCTTCTTCGGTGATGGTGCTTCAAGTGTACCTTGAGGTTGGGGTAAATTATAAGCTGCATGGGCAGCGATAATGTACCCTAACCCAACACCCATGGTGGCATATGTGCCAGCATCTAGTCTCTGACGCGGATGTTGTAGCGGGAATGCAGAACGAGAGATATCCATGGTGTTTGCACCTTCAGAAATGTACACAATATCTCCATTTTCTGGAGGAGAGAGCGAGTTGAGTGTCGTTTTGATGATATGAAATGCGCGTTGGAAGGTCAAATATTCCCCAGCAGCGGTGGTCTGAAGGGCCTTCTCTTGGGCCTTGGTTTCATTCTTAGTGGCAGAGGCAGATATAAGGGAAGGGTAGGAGGAAGGTGAATTAGGTGGTTGATAGTGCCAGTCTCCGAGGGACTTGATGAGCTGGTCAACGACTAGCTCTATGTCTCCAACTATGCCCAGTTCACCGCTTCCAGAGTTGCGACCGATTTCCTCGGCATGTATGTCAACCTGGATGATTTTAACGTCCGGTGACCATTTGGGAGCTTCGCCGAAGTGTAGTATCCAATTCAACCTAGCTCCAAGAAGCAGAACAACATCTGCGTTCTTCAACGCAACACTTCGTGCACTTGAGGTATTAAGCGGATGAGAGTCAGGTACAACACCTTTTCCCATTGGGGTTGGCAAGAACGGCAAGCGTGCAGTGTCAATCAGCTTGCGAATGGACTCTTCAGCCCTTGCATATGCAGAACCTTTGCCGACAACCACCAAGGGTGCCCGGGCAGATCGGAGAAGTTGGGCTACTTTGAAGATAACGCTTGGGTCTCCGGCAGGCTTTGGGGGTGCATGAACCAGCTGAAGACCTGCAGACGGCAAGCTTCCAGCTGCCTTCCCTTGGATTAAATCTGCTGGTAGATCAACAAAGGTTGTTCCTGGGCGGCCGTACCAACATGTCCTATATGCATCGTATACGGCGTTCTCGGTATAGTCTACTGATATAGGCCTGACAGACAGCTTGGTATGCGGAGTGAGTAACGATATCGCATCCATCTCTTGGAATCCTCCTTTAGTGACTAGGGTAGTCTCCGCTGATCCGGCGAGAATCAGCAGCGGGAAGGCATTCACGTTTGAGTTTCCAATCTAATAACACCAATCAGTCGTTTGTAAACAGTAGTCAACAGATAAGTCAGACATACTCCAGCCATAGCATGCAGTACTCCGGGGCCTCCCACGACCAAGCAGACACCTGGTTTCCCAGTAATATATCCATACGCACTTGCCGCATAGCTGCATGCCTGCTCGTTCCTGAACGCGATAAACCGTATTCCCAGGTTTATGGCTTCTTCCGCGATTTCAATAACAGGAATGCCGACTAGGCCGAAGATGACAGTAACACCGAGATTCTTAAGAGCTCTGGCAACAGCCTGTGCCCCTGTTGGTTGGCTCATCTTTGATTTCCAGGATTAGCGCCGAGATGCGGATGGGAGCTGATGAATTGAGATGTTGGGGCTAGGTAGTTAAGCTAAATATCACTAACTAGCTAGTTAATGTTTCAAGTGTTGACTCGTGCAATTGGGAAATTTTCATCAATGTCAAGTAGAGGCGGAAGCAACAAAATACCTGCTGATGTTTATGTTGACATCGATGTTGATGTTGAGAAATCTTCACGTTAAATATAAAGGATCCTATGCGGAGAAAGTTGGAGAAGTTGGAGAAGTTCAGCTCGAAGTTCGAGATGTCCCGATCGGGAAGAGCGGTGACGCCATTCCGATTTCTGCCGAGGTAAAACAAGGTGCGGCTCAAGTGTTATTCAACCAAACAAGGAGAAGCTGACGATGATTATCGAAATCAAGAGACGGAAATATGGAGACAAGATGGAGAAGAGAAGCCTTTGTGTGTTTGAGGCTGCCAATACTAGTTATATGCGAACTGGCTTAGTAGCTTTCATCATATACAGAAATCAATATATACCCCGTAGCCTGTCCAATATCCTCCTTCACCCCCTTCCCCAGATATCCAGGTAGGTAGATATCACTTTCCAAACAGCCTATGTAGAATTATTATGGATGTGAACTCCAGTTCCATCACAGCAGGACATTGTCGTACTGCTCGAGCTTTTAGAATTCAAATTCCTTTTTAAATACCGAAACGTCCATTCCGCTGACGACCATGTCACTGAGATCCCGACGGCCCATCTGGCTAAACACTCGCCGCAAGGTATCATATAGGTTCGTGCTCTGGTTCTGGCTTACATGGATCATGCGTTCGAGTTCGGCGTCATCGATACCGTCGACACCCTCGACGATCTCCCTTGCTCGTTCACGGCCTTCTTGCTCAACCACCTTGTGCATTGATAGGGCTCCAAGGAGGTGTTGAGCTGCCTCAGGGTAACAGCCGATGTTGATACAGGACACACCTAGGTTGTAGCGGGCGCGGACAAAGTTGGGGTTGATGTTAAGGGCTTTCTCGTAGGCCTCGATGGCTTCTTCGGACCGTCCGGAGTTGGCAAGGGTAGCACCGAGTCGGTTCCAGAGCAGATGTATCTGTCCCTTTTGGTTCGAGCTGCCTGACTCTGTCGAGGCCAAGGCAGACGAAAAGCAGTCTACTGCCTTGTCGTATTCCTCTGCACCGTAGAACAACACACCCAATCCAACTTGTACGTCGGGGTCCATGTGCTCGCCATGCGGTGAGAGTTGGGCAGCCTTGATGAAAAGTTCCGTTACCTTTTCATGTAGCATGTGTCTATCAGTAAAGCCCATCTCGGTTTCTGTGCCAATTTCCTTGGGGTCGATGACCTGTGGATATTTAACGGACAACCACCTCTCCAGCGTTCGGTAGGCGGTCGAGTCGTAACCTTCGTTAGTGTAGGACACTGCTAGGCCCATGAGAGCATCGAGGTTGTTAGGATCCAGCTTCAATGCTTGTTCCAACGCCCTAATAGCCGGGCTTTCTTTCTCGTTCTGAGCCTGTGCAGAGCCTAGCAAAGTCCATGCCTGGACATGCGACGGATCTTTCTGAACAGCGGCTTCGAACGCCAGGGCAGCTAGTGACAGGTTTCCGCCTTCTTCCAGGATTCGTACTCCTTCTTCAAACGGGTTCCCGACCGCCCGGAATGCGTTCTCCTCTTCAAAAAGATAATCGCCAAGTTGCGGGTCCCTGTAGTTATGGGTGTTCAAACCACTATCAAAATTCTCCCACTCGCTAAAATCGCCCATCGCCATGTTCTCGATCTTCTCGTCTTCGTTCACCAGTTGTCTAGTTGCAGCGGTTTCAGCTTGGATTCCTCTCCATACATTCTCAAAATCAGCGAAATCGTGCGCTTCTGCGGGAACTGACCTATCCAAATCATCAAGTTCTTTCTCCATGGCAGCATTCGCCTCGTCATCCAGGTGTGCTTGTCCTGAAGCATCTATCTCAGCAAACTGGGCTTCCCAGTTTTGATCATCGAGTTCAATCATCCTTCCTTTGCCCTTGACGTCTTGTTGTTCTGCTGGTTGTTGAGGCTGCTGTTGCATTGACATAGGCATATATCCAGGACCCATCATGCCCATTTGACCCATCCCCATGCCATATCCTCTAGCCATTGGCCCCTGATACTGTGACATCATCGGATTCGCTGCTGCTGGAACCGCTCCCGGCCTGCTCTGTTGAAATCGTGCGAACTCTGATGCCTGAAAGGTGTTGTTGCCCTTCATCATTCCGGGGGCCGGTGACTGAAAAGCAGCTTCCATACGAGCTTGATCGCCCGGATTGAATTCTGCTGCCCATGCGGGCGATCCCGCTCTCTGAGGTGAGGGGTGGAAGTTCTCAAGCTCTCTACGCATCTGCTCCATGGCGAAAGGTTGTGCTGGTCCTTGCTGCATCTGATCGTTTTGTTGGAGGAACTCGTCCATCATCTAGACCCGAAAAGAAGTAGAAAGTATTAGCTGCTTTTGCTACAGCCAGTACAACAGCATCTCCCTCACCACTTACATGATCTTGTCCTCCCATCATCCCCCTTGACCGCATCGTCTCCTGACGGCCGGGACCAGCACCCGCCAGCCTATCCCGCTGGAGGGACTTGTCATCTTGGACATGTTTTGTGAACTGTGTAAGCGGATTCCCTGCTGTAGAGCACTCGGAACCGCCTAAAAACGACATTTCTTCGGTATATATGTGCGAGTAAAGCTAGGGCTAGGGAGCTTGCGGGTGGATGGCGCTTGGAAATAGACCGGGTATCACGTAAGCTGGCAAGGCACTGAAAGAAGGATTAAGAGCTGAATCTTTCGAATAAAAAATACAGAATATCAACAATAAGACAAGGGTATATGGCGTTAGATGTTTTACGAGAAAAGAGTGTAGATGTAAAACGAGATGTTGTATCTTCTTTCTTCTGAGCTGGCGTGGGGAACTTGCCTTGCAGGCATGCAGTTTCGTTCCTCGGCCTGTCTTTGGGGCAAATTGATTACTCAGCGAGCCGAGGAATAAATCATGTGACACGGCTTTCTCAGGCTGCCTAAGCTAGTATTTGATGATAAGAGACGATAAGGCGAGACGGAGTTTCGGGCGGTGATCAGTGATATTGAGAATGATAACCGTCAGGTAGATACAGGAGAAGAGGAGGGCAGCCTGCGAGGCATCAAATGCAAAGACAACTTGTCAAGAAAAACAGCAAAACCTTTATATACTACAGTAGCTTCAAAGCAGCTTTTTGAAAGCGCGGAAAAGGGACAAACAAGTTCGTAGTAAAAACATCCAAGAAGAGGGAGGAAAGCGGGTGGTATTATGACACAGTGTAGGGAGTAGGTCGTCGAGGTTGGTTTGTTGGGCATGAAAATGAAAAAGAGACATGGACAGCATCAAAACATGCCAGATGCTCCGTTTATCAGCCATCAAGCATAAACGCCGAGGAGAGATGTAAACACAGCCCCTAGGTTTTGAAAAATCCGGTAGGGGAAATTTGGAAAAGCGGGACGGTCGGAGGGATTAGGTCCAAGGGTACCAATTAGAGAGCAGCTTTGGGAGCTGCCTCAGAGGGCGATGCATCGGTCTCCTGCTGAGCCTCTGCCTCAACTTCTGGGTTGGCAGCAGGGGCCCTAGAGTTGTCGACTTCACCTGGGCGTCTAGCGCTGTGGCTGTAGTCTAGTCGCAGCGGGCGGCCATAAGGAGCCTGGCCCTTCAAGATCTCAAATCCAGCAATGGCGCTCTCGACATCAGTGAATTCAGCGTGAACAAAGCCTCTTGGCATCCCAGTTCTACGGTCAACAGCAACACGGACATCGAAGACATTGGGGATATCATCGAAAATGGCATGGAGGTCGCGCTCGGTGATCTGATGGGCAATGTTGCCGACGAAGATGGTACGGGTTGGCTCCATCTGTTTTTGAGGTTGTTCTTCCCTAAGCTCAATCTGGGCAAAGTTGACGCTTAATTTACGGCCTTCATATTCGCTGAGATGCATCTCATCAATGGCCTTCTTAGCCTCCTCAACGCTCTGGAATCTGACATAACCGAATCTGAAAGCGTGCAGGTCAGCAACAAAGTAAGGAAACAACCAAAGATTCAACCCAATAACTTACCCTCTGCTGAGACCACGAGTATCGTAGATGATTCGGGTGCCCAAAACCTTTCCATATTTGCTAGCGAATTCCTTCAAATCAGCAGCAGTGATATCGAACAAGATGTTTCCAACGTAGATGGTGGCCTTTGGCTCTGGGTCGGGGCGGGTAGGCGGCAGGCCAAAGGAATTTCGCGAAACTTGTCTGACGTTAGATTTCCTGTCTCCGATGGCGGGCTCTCTAGCTTCTTCGGTGAAGAGTCGTCGTTGCGAGGCCCAGAGTTGACTGCCCATCACTCTTGTGAATTGGCTCAATTGTGAGCTGGCGGTTTGGGGCTTTGGAATAAAAGACCTTACTGCGCTTCCGCTGGCGGCGGAGGCAGCGCGGTACATCGCATGTCTGAGAGAAATCCTATACAGTAAAAGCTGGTTAGCATTATCAATTACTCGAAATTTGAACGGGATAGCAATTAAAGCGACGAGAGAACGAACATTGTGAAAGATGTCTAAGCAAATTCCTTGTACAAGGTATGAAATTAGAAGAATAGTATCACGTAATAAGACAGATATCAAGAAGAAAATAAACAGAAGAAGGATAATAGGGCGTTCGACGTTTATGAGGAATTGAAGATGAATTGAAGATTTCGAACCAAAGAAAAAAACTTTTGTAAAAGTCTCGACGGGAATATCTGCACTATTCCATATCGGGATTAAAGTTTAAACCTAAATATAAATCACGTGAATACTTAGAGTTTACGCGGTTTCTGATAAGAATGAAGATAATACAATAAACAACAGTGGTTTGATATGTTCATCATACGAATAACTTCGTGACACTGATGTATTTTGCTTCCTGGCATGGCATTAATGTATATACGTAAGAATAAACAGTTCAGTCCGGTGCTATAAGGATATCGAAATAAGGGGAGAGAGAGAGTATAAACAAAGGTCCGATATCAAGCCTGATCAGGAGGCAACATCACGGCCTTGATACTCATTATTATCCATAAATGTAGGATTAGTGGAGGTATTGCCGTTCGCATCATATGTACCATTGCGTAGAGGATATTCTGGTGGCCTTATAGACATATTTTGTTCATTTTCAGCGGTAGTCTGAGGTTGGTGTATTTGTTGAAAGTCCTGCCGTTGATTTACATCTGCCCAATTTTGGTTGATAGGGTCTAGAGCGGCCGATTGGATATACTTATCCCAAGCATCCTATTTCAGGATCGTTAGAAGAACATACAATTAGTTAGGGTGTATGAGGTGTCAACATACCCAGTCGAGATTGAATGGTTGCATGTCTGGCATCTGACCAAACATGCCAAATGGAGAATTCATGCCTGCCAATGGGTCTAGGTTAGAAGGCAATCCGCCTTGCTGAGCTGCGGACGTCCGATCAATTCCTATCATGGAGTCTCCATACTGAGGCGGACTTGTTGGCCCCTGAGGCGTTAACCCGCTGCTGAGTAGCCCTAGAGTCATCGCAGCACTTTGCTTCTCATCTTGCGGGTCGAAGCTGCTATCCATTGACGTTGCATCTCTAGTTTCTGGCCGGTGACTTATCCGCTCTAGAAGCATCCCCAGAACGCTGGAGGCCTTCCATGCATCCATAGAATCATCTTTCATTTCATTCCAGATATCATGAGATTGGCGAAGAGCAGCAAGCATCTCTTCTTGCATTTCGCCACCCCAGCCATATGGGCAATCACCTCGTCGCATATTCGCTCCTAGCTGGGTGTAATGGTAAAGATCAATGGCAAGAATTGTGCTGGCTAAAAGGAAGTCGTGGCCAGTCAGTGATATGGTGTAGTATCTTGGATATAGTACCCTTCTGCCGCTCGTCTTCTCAGCATGGAGCATTGCTTGAAACCTTAAGAGCTCTAGCGAGCTATCGACGCAGGCGCGATGCGATAGAGAATACCGTGGATTTTCACGAGCTCTTATTAGATACGGGCGATGCAGAACACATTGCGCTTTGTGGTAGATACTTTCAACCTGTGATATCAAACTTAGCAAATTCAAATCAAACAGTAGTCCAATAAGGACAAGTACATACCGCTATTCTGTTCATTATTAGAGTAGATGGCTCATGGGTGCATTCGGAAAAAGGCTTCATCTGCAGCCACTCGGGTATCATCTCGCGGGTATGCCGTAGCTCTCGGTCCAACTCCAAAACCTCCTCGTAAGAACAACCTCGAAGCTTCTGTGACTGCTCTAGCACTCGACCAAAGACTGTCGACAGCCTTGCATGGATGATAGTGTACGCAATGGGAGCAGGCTGGTCAAATGGCCTCTCTGGAGGATTCTCCTTTGAATCTTCATCAAAGTCGTCATCATGTAGACAGCGGGGAAATTCTGCATCAGCGTCCCCTGTGCGGATCATACTTGGAAGTCCAGCCTCGAAGGAAAACAGCAAATCCGCCTGTCTCACCCACGTCCAAAGCCGTCGACGCATTTCTCCCTGGAAAACAGATATATTCGGAAACATTTTAGAGTCCCGATGGTATCCCATTCTCATACCCAAGCGGACAATCATTCCAACCAGGATCCAAACTGAGGTCTCAGAGTCACAGCTCTGCGGGTATTCGGCATGCAGGTGGAACGCTAGGGTTTCAAGTAAATACCGGTGAGGTTTCGTGAAGTCTGAATATACCAGTCCCTGTGCCATTGCCAGCCGGTATGTTTTGGCTATATCTAATGACTTCCCTCGGAATTCTGGGGGCTCGTCCCGTTCTCTATGGTATGATAGCATCGACAGCCGAAGCATTGCGAAAACCATAGCTATCCAGACCATGCTAGTTTTGGAGGGGTCTTGCCAGTGTGCTTCGTACTGTAGATCAGGATTAGCAACAACAAAACAACATGAAATTACAGTGTTATATACATACCTCTTTCCAGAATGTTGGACCATGAACAAGAGCTATATACATAGTAAGATATCTTCATTTTGCACATGGCCAGTCAAGGAGCCGAACTTACTGATAGATGGATCAAGGGTAGCAAAGAAACGACGGAGAAGCATATCCGCGGTATACTTTGAAGGGAAAGACGCCATGATTTCTTCTTCGGTAGGCATCGCCATGGCGCCAAATATCAGAGCAGAGCCTTTCAAATCCTGTGTCTGCTTGGTTGCCCTCACTTTCTGAACCTGTTCCTCATATTGTTTCTTATGTGTGGTCCAGAAGTGTTTAACTTCCGAAATCTAAGAGCAACCTGTTAGCCACACAACTCAATGGTATATATAAGTAGGAAAGAAAATCCCTTACATCGTTCAGGATAGCCGACCAATGCGCCTCAGAGACATAATATGACTTCTGACTCTGGTTATCCACCTTCAATATTCCAAACGATTTCGTAACTTGTTCCGTATCACTTTCTTCATCTTTCAAGTCGAGATCAATTGTATTGGCGCTTGCGCTGTGCGGGCCCTGCGAGTCTATACTACTATCTCCTGACACGGTAGCTACCGCAGCAGTAGGCCCAGCCGACTGTGCGCCATTGGTCATTAACGACAAAACCAGACTCTCTAATCGGTCTATGCGATTCTGCATATCGTCTGGTGATGACACTGTGGACTGGTTATTCTGGTGTCTCCGTCTGGTGGTTGATTGGGCGTATGAGCAGGAAGAAGCGTCGTCTCTCTTCACGCAATTCTCGCAGGGCGTAGCACGGTTACATTTTAGTCTTTATGAATAAGCAGCAACGTGTACGGTTAGCAAAAGTACGTGTAAAGCGTCCAATGTGTGGTGTGATAGTACGACAGGGTAGCTTACTTTCGGTTTCTGCATGGTGCACAGGACACTGGGACACGATTCCGTTTCCGAACAACGCGGTATTGGCCTTCCGGAGAATGTGTACTGGACGAGGTTGTAGGTGGTGTGGGCGCCATCTTGACGATATGTGTTCCCCGGCGCTATGCGTAATATTTTGAGTGGAGGGGTATGAGCAGTTTCTGTGTCTGGATCAAGACAACAAGCGAAAGAAAGCAGGATGGAAGAAACAATCAGACGAAAGCTGAAGCCCACGGGTCAATTATATCACAAGTCTGGCTGTTCGTATACGAAATCTCAGCTCCCGGTAAGCTGTTGTAGACCGTTGCGGTTGGTTGTATATCGTGACCTCCGAAGCGCCGTCCTGTCCACTCCAGCAGCGTGAGAACAGCCTCCCTGGACTCAGAGAGAGTAATCTCGCGCAAAAAAACAGACGACTTCGATGGCTTTCTGTGCTGTATCGGGGCTATGGCTGCGAGAGATGGAGGCCTATCTAGTTCTAAGACGAGTAACTCTATCAGCATGGCACTTTCATCAAAGTGGGATGGCAGGTCAGGCAGCACCTCAGTCGAGGGTATTATGAGGATCAAGAGAGGTTCCAGCATTCCAAGAAGATATACTCACTGCGCTGTCTGTGGTCCTGGCGGAGGTTTCTGCCTGATCTGTTTGTTGTAGCCGGAGTAGAGGTCGGATAGATGAAGTGAAGCCTTTTGTAGTTGGTCAAGGGTAGATCCCGGCCGGCAGGAAGACTCATCTAAAAGTAGGGTTTTTTCGCACCAGCTATGATAAATAACCGACGCGACAAGGTAGAAGGCCCAGAGATAGAGAGTCTTCCCCAGCAAGCACTTCGAGGAAGACAGAGGATAATGTAGGCGCAAGAAATGCGACGATGGTCGAATTTGCGCTGGGCGCTTTTTCTACTCTCGGAGTTAAATAACTAAAGTTCTAACCACCGGAAGAATACGAAGAACAAACACCACTACGTGATTACCTAGGGAAGGAAAGGAAGGCATGATATGTAAGATGCAACACATAGCAATTTGTTAACGGCACTTCAATATCGAAACACTTCTCTAGAGTTAATAGCATAGTAAGAAAACAGACGAGAAAAGAAAGTAAAAGTAAAAAGTAGAAAAAAGAGTGACGCTGATGGATATCATTTCGTCCGAGTTCGTAACCATCGCCCATGTAGTCGTTTCAGTGCAGCTCAAGCAAACGATTTCAAAAAGACGATTTTTTCCCAAACATAGCAGCTGAAGGGCAGAGGGGAAAGGAAATGGAGAGATAAGGCGAGGTGGTGGTCATAAAACGTGGAGATCTCAACAGAGAGTCAGTAAAGAAACTGAAGAAAAGGATGGTTAAGATATGGATGTAGGTAGAATACGGTAAGTATATTAATCAGGAAAAAAGAAAGAAAGAAGGGAGTGAGTGCATTCCTGCCGAAAAAAACAGTTGAAAGAGATGAAAAGGAGAAGAAGAAGAGGGTTTAATCCTCATCTCCAAAGCCCCAGCTTCTGGAGTAGACGCTCTGGCGAGCTGGGTTGGCGCGGATGGGACGGTCGACGACGGGCTGTTGTTCCTGGGGCGAGTTTTCATCGAACTTGTCCCAGCTAGAGTCCATCAGCTTGACGACGTCCATACGGCTGCGAGAGACGGGTTTCTTCTCCTCTTCCTCGGCTGCGTTGCCGTTTTCATTCGCGAACTCGTCCTTCATCTCCCAATTGGCGTCAAAGATCTTCTTGTGTTTGTGCGTGCCGTTGCTACCGTTGCTGGCACCGTTGGAGGTAGTCGCTCGTTTCTCGTCTTCTTCGTACAGGTTGTGTTCATACAGCTTCAGGCCTCTGTTATGCGCAGCACCTGCAGCGGCCTTCTCAGCTGGAAGAGGGGTTTGCTCATCCTGGAGCTTGAAATGGGTCTCAGCATCACGTCGTGGATGGGCGATGCGTGGCTTTGGCTTGGGGGTGACCGTCTCGACCTCGTCGTCGCTCCACCCGAAATGACGGACCTCCTGGCCACGAACAGGTCTTCTCTTGGGCTTCTCAGGAGTCACGAAGTCTTCAAAGTCCCACTGGGACAGATGCTTGGACGATCGAGGGCGAACAGGCATGGGACAATCTTCAGCTTCTCCAAACTCGAAGTGTCCTGGGCCCTTGGACTGTGACTTCTCGGCTGCTTTCTTCTGCTCCTCTAGCACATGAGGCTCAGCCTCGTCCGCGAATTCAAAGTGGCCGGGCTTCTTGGACGGCTTCACGGGCTGGTCACCGGGCATCTTTCCTTCGCCAAACTCGAAATGGGTATAGGTCTTTGAGACGGTCTTGGGTGTACCCAGAATCCGGTCTCTCGACCTAGGAGGAGTCACCAGGGGCTCCTCGCCATCTCCCTGGAACAGATCATTGTAGTCTCGCGGAGCTGGCTTTGCAGAGAAAGTGGAGGTGCGAGACTTGGTAGCCGGCTGCGGCTCCTCGACGCTCTGGGCTTCGAAAAAGGACAGGGGAGTCTCCGGCTCCTTTGCGGCCTTCTTAGGCTCTGTCTCTTCGGGCTTCTTTGGTTCAGGCTCCGCCTCAGCTTTCTTCGAGCACTTGGCTGCAGCCGCAATCGACGAGCTGATTAGGCGTTTCTGTTCCACGCTATCAGAGATTGGCCAGTTGTTCCGTGATCCAATGACATTGAGCTTTCTCAGCAACGACGCCTGGTCCCAGTACTGGCGGATCTGCACGATCTTGTCCTCTGCATCAAAGTGAACAATATGGATCTACGTCATCATTCTTATTTAGCATCGCTTTTCTTTAATTTTTTTTAGTATACATGGCAGTGAAAGATGGATACTCACGATTGGGATTATGACGGTCTGGTCGACGACGAAGTTATCGTCGAGGGATAACAGATAAGGGCCCCCGCCGCAGGTAAAGAGCAGGGAGGTCTCGACCTCGAGGCAGAGGGAGCTGGCACCCTCGACGGCGCTGAGCGTAACCTGGGACGTCTTGTCCAGCGTCCGGCGGACGACCTGCAGGTGCTTGATGATGTCCTGGGATCCGGTGTGCGAGGTCGTGGTGGTGATGTAGTGCAGCGCGGCCTGCTGCGCGAGAGTCTCCGGCTCTGGCCTGGCCAGGAAACCCTCATAGATCGCCTGAAGGGTCATCGTGACAACAACGAGTGTCTGTATACGATGGAAGAGAGTGACGAGGCTCTTGTCGATGTAGATTCAGGTTCGTTAAAAAAGAGCTGGCGGTTTTCCTGTTCACCGGCAAGAAAAAGTTGGCCAAAGGCGTAACCTGCGCGCGTTTGTATACACAAGAAGAGTAAACAACCACAACTTCCCTACCAGCCAGAGACGACCAGACAGAGGCAGACAGAAAGAGATGGAGATGGATAGAACGAGAAGAGCGAAGAGAAGAGAGGAGAATAGAGAGCGAGAGTGCTACAGGGCAAGCTGGTTTAAAAACGGGACACTGTCAAGCAGGACAGGAAGAAGAAAAAAGGAGAAGGAGAGAGAGAGCGACAAGCCGGCTGGAACAAGAGGCAGACCTGGCTTCTTCCTGCAACAACACAGGCACGGAGTACTTTGACAGCAGGAATAAATAAAATATATTACTCCGTATTAGCGGAAGTGCTGGCAGTGGATTCGCCATGCAGCAGAGCCCCTGGCCTAGCTTCATGCCCGTCAGTTCGCGAGAAACTACGACGTTTCAGGTTCGTCGCCTTGGTTTCTTTTTTGTTCTTTTTGCTGCAGGGGATGAATTTCTATAGGCTCGATTGTGAGAAGTGATGCAGGCCGGGCCATTTTAGACTTCAGGCACCGTTGTTTCAGACATAGGCCGTTCCCCAGAAAAGGCCCGAGAAAGGGAGCCGGTAGAGAAGAGGAAGCAGAAGAAGCAAGAGTTTCGTAGATGCGCCTTGGGAAGTGAGCTGGAGCTGGAGCTGGAGCTGGGTGGATGTGGATGGGTTATTCAATTACTTTAGCTTGTTTGGTAGAGCTTCTAGTATACACGTATTCTGGCCACTAAGGAAGGGGGAAAAAGGCGGATGAAGCAGTTCTTGGATACCGAGTCGGATGTAAGAGAGTTCCACCCAGGGGGAGTTCCCTCGCGTCGTTGGGTCTCTCCATATAGCCGAGTGTTTAAGGATAGCTCGATGGCAGAGGTTAGTCTGCATTGATGGGAAGCACCTTGCAGATGGCGGTTGTGTGGTTGTGCTGTTGTTGGTGCCGGGTCGACCGACACGTAAGTAGTTCGAGGATAGTCAAAAAATAGTGCTCGGTTCATTACAGAGTCCTAGAAGAAGGTAAAGTGTCAGCTAACCAGGACATTGTACCCGTTGATAGTACCAAGTAGCAAACAAACCCAAGATAGTCTTCTCTGATGCTGCCAATCGCAAACATGTTGCGCACATCATTTCGCAGTCCAATCAGCTTTATTCGCAGGTTCGTCCCCTTCTCGATGACCTGGTCTGCGTTGTCCGTGTACTGCGGAGGAGTCGCATCTGGATCCCACTTGATCTCCGGCGGAATCAACTATTTCTAGTCAGCTTTTTATCTCTCTCTCTCGCTGTTTCTCATTTCACCACTCCTCCCATGGAGAACGGGAGCGGCAGCATACATGTTTCGAGACAAAGACCGTCAACGGCCCAACCTCAGCGAAGATGCCCTGGTTCTTGACAGAGGTAACGATAGCGTCAACCTTTTCACCGGCAGTTAGCTTGACGCACGGAAGAGATCTCCAGGTATAAGCGTTTGTCTCGCCCTCTTACCGTCTCTCCCTTGAACGGTTTCCAGACAATAGCCCGGTAGACGATGGTATACTCTGCCAGACCGCTGCCGGGTATGATCCTTCCCTCAGAGATATCATACATGTCCATCACGCAGACGATGTAGTAATCGCCCGTACACACGCCTTCCACATCATCCAGCAGCTTCTGGCTAAGGTACTCCTTCACATGCGAGCCAAAGAAAGACGGATGCAGCGTCAGGACATGCTCAAGGAAATGTATGAAGAACATATTTGCCTCGACGCGTCTGCTTCTTCTGCTGCTGCTTCTGCTTCCTCCTCCTCCTCCCGTATATCAGGTCCCGGCGCAGGTCTCCCGGTGGGTGCGCGCGTGTGTCCTGTGCGGTATCGAGATTCTCGTCCGCTGCGATATTCCAGTCCTTAATCGGTCCTTCTTAAAAGTCTTTCTTGAAGCAGCGCTTTCAGCTGCTCTATCAATCCGCGGCTATCAGTTCATTTCTCTCCCTTGCTCTCTCTCTCTCTCTTCATTCACGCTCGCACACCTCTAGCTCCGGTTCCAGCAGGGTCAGAGTAACGGGCGGGAACACAACGCTCGACGAAGACGACAACTGAAGCCGGACTCCAATTGCGAATGCTGCTTTTCTTCCTTGCCTTCCTTCAGCTTCGGCCTTCACCAAGAGAAATAGCAGTCGATAACGGCGATGATGGCGATGGCGATAATGACAGGTACAGGGAGGAAAAACTTCCCCAAAGCTGGCGCCTTTTTATACATCACGTGATATCGAAGCTTCCTTCCCAAAACTTTCTTTTTTCTTCCGTTTGGGCGATTTTCGTCGTTTCGTCTTCGTCTTTTCTCTCGCTTTCTGCGATGGACGGACGAGATTCTACTTGCTGTCAGCGGGCGCTGGGAGAGACGGTCGATGAACTGGCTTGTTTGACTTAGCTACGGTTGGTGAGTGGGAAAAGACGAGACGGCTGCGGTGGTGCGACTACTTGTTTATCTTCACATGCTAATCGGTTATATGGCTTTTTCTTTTAGTTGTTGATAACTTGCAACATCTTGACTTTTGCCCCTCGTCGGCCTCCTTTTTACTTCTTCTTCCCCGTAGTGAGGACGACTCGATAGCCGCGAGATAGCATAGCGGGCTGGACGCCGGTTAGGAAAGAGATAAAAGCAGCCATGTTGGACCTAGAAAAGCAGTTCCTCTTCGTATGTATTGATAACACACCGGATGGTAGAATGAAAGCAAGCATAAAGGAGTGTACTTGGCTAACAGGCTTATTACATAGTATGGGGCATACCACCATCATCCAGTGAGTGTTCTGCTCTTTACCTAGATAGAGGTAGAGAAAACAAGGATGCTAACGGGCTGGTCAAAAGGTGAACATACTTATCCATATCACCTGTGTGCCAATTATAATGCTCTGCACGCTGCTACTGGTGGGTTCTCTTACATACTATTCTGATATATAATACCCCCTATCATAACGGGTGGTTGTGTATGTGCTCATGCTCTATATACTCACTGTGTATAAAACAGGTGGGGAGTGCCGGACCACTGTTCTATGTGCCAGAGGCCATCAGCATCCAACACCTGCCTGCCAACGGCGGGACGATAGCAGCGTTCGTCTACCTGATGCTGTACATTCTGATGGAGCCCGTAGCCGGCGCCCTTCTGGCACCGCTGCTGCTGAGCGGGACAGCGTACATGAACTACCTCCACGCTGCCTACGGCGCAACGGCCGTGTACTGGTCCCTGGCCGTGCAAGGCGTCGCCTGGATCCTGCAGTTTGTCGGCCACGGCGTGTTCGAGGGCCGAGCCCCGGCGCTGCTCGACAACCTGGTGCAGGCCCTGTTCCTCGCGCCCTTCTTCGTCTGGCTCGAGGTGCTCTTCTACCTGGGCTACCGTCCCGAGCTCAAGTCGCGCATCGACACTGCCGTAGCCAAGGAGATCGCCAAATTCAACAAGGAGAAGGCTGAGAAGGCCAAATCCAAGTAGACTCTCTTTTTCTGTCCGGTGTCCTCTTATCCCACATCTCTCTTTGATTCTTGTTTCTTCCTGCGTCGTCGTTGTTCGTGTTCTACTCTTTTTTATATCAATCGTCAAGCCTGTAGATTAGTTTTTATATCCCATAATACACGCCAATACCGTATTGTCAGCTCGCCCTTCCGGTTCTTCCCGCAGCAGCATCGCAGCCATCCACCGTCTTCTCGACGCCTAACAACATCCAGTTTGTGTCTGCCTGTATCTAGCTATCAACATCTCCTCGAATACAACTTCGCTGCCCAAAATTACCGCCGCCATCACTCTGCTATCGCCGTCGTTGCGCTGTGCTGTCTCTGAAATTCGCGGTCTCGGCAACTCCCGCTTGTGGCCTAGCGCGCTTCAGAAACTCCAAGCTTGTTCTTTTCTCTCGCCGTCCACAAACTTCAACCTCAACTTCTCTTCTTCCTCTTCCTCTTCTTCCTCTTCTTCCTCTGCTTCAACCGCTTCAGCCATTGCGCGCCTTCTCGCACGTCTTCCCCATCTCTACTCCTTCATCCCTCGTCCACAATGTTCAGAAGTGCTCTACGGCAGTCGAGCCGCTCCGTGACGGCCGTCTCCGCCGCTGGCAGAGTCTCCGCTGTAAGAGTTTTCCCCTTCTCCCAACGTCAGGCCGTCAACCTCTGCAGCCGCCTCTCGCCCGAACAACGCCCAATTCCATCCTCAATCGCACGGATAAGAGCCATTGAGCTCGCCGGAGCGATGGGTTCGATGGCCTCGTCGGCTTTTTGATGGCGTTGGCAGCTTGGTTTTGCTTGGTTGTAGTTGTTGTCGAAAGTTATTTGCTGACCCGAGAGGTTTGCTCTGCCTGCAGTCCGAGCCGGTACTCCCAGCCCCTTGGCCTCTGTGTCCAAGCAAGTCAGATCCTATGCCGCTGAGGCTAAGCCAGCTCCTACTGAGGTCTCCTCCATCCTCGAGCAGAGAATTCGCGGTGTCCAGGAGGAGGCTGGTCTCGCCGAGACTGGTCGTGTCCTTTCCGTCGGGTAAGTCGGACCTACTGCCACAAGCCATTGAGCTGGCTCAATGGGGATAAACACTTGTGTTTGCTTGTTGACGCTACTCGATGTTGACGACGATGCTAATTTCTCGGTTGATAGTGACGGTATCGCCCGTGTCCATGGTATGCACAACGTCCAGGCCGAGGAGCTTGTCGAGTAAGTTTCATCTCGATATACGAACTTTTTTCTCCCATCATCAAAACTAACATCAATTCACAGGTTCGCCTCCGGTGTCAAGGGAATGTGCATGAACTTGGAAGCCGGCCAAGTCGGTGTCGTGCTTTTCGGTTCTGACCGTCTCGTCAAGGAGGGTGAGACCGTCAAGCGTACCGGAGAGATTGTAAGTTTTGATATTGGCCACCTATGCATTGAGTATCGTCGTCTCGATGCTAACACGTCCACCAGGTTGATGTCCCAGTCGGTCCCGAGCTTTTGGGCCGTGTTGTTGATGCCCTTGGTAACCCAATTGATGGAAAGGGCCCCATCAAGGCTACTGAGAAGCGCCGTGCTCAGCTCAAGGCCCCAGGTATCTTGCCACGAAAGTCCGTCAACCAGCCCGTCCAGACTGGTATGAAGTGTGTCGACTCCATGGTGCCAATTGGTCGTGGTCAGCGTGAGTTGATCATTGGTGATCGTCAGACTGGAAAGACTGCCGTTGCCCTTGACACCATGCTCAACCAGAAGCGATGGAACTCTTCCAACGACGAGACCAAGAAGCTCTACTGTGTCTACGTTGCCGTTGGCCAGAAGCGATCCACCGTCGCTCAGCTCGTCAAGACCCTTGAGGAGAACGATGCCATGAAGTACTCCATCATCGTTGCTGCCACTGCCTCTGAGGCCGCTCCTCTCCAGTACATTGCTCCCTTCACCGGTTGTGCTATGGGTGAGTGGTTCCGTGACAACGGCCGCCACGCCCTTATCATCTACGACGATCTCTCCAAGCAGGCCGTCGCCTACCGTCAGATGTCCCTTCTGCTTCGTCGTCCCCCAGGTCGTGAGGCTTACCCCGGAGAGTACGTCAATTCCTAATATTCTGTCACGTTTCTATATGTTCAAAAGCTAACTTGAATAGCGTCTTCTACCTCCACTCTCGTCTTCTCGAGCGTGCTGCCAAGCTGAACGACCACCACAAGGGTGGCTCTCTCACTGCCCTTCCCGTCATTGAGACCCAGGGTGGTGATGTGTCCGCCTATATCCCAACCAACGTCATTTCCATCACTGACGGCCAGATCTTCTTGGAGTCCGAACTTTTCTACAAGGGTATCCGACCAGCCATTAACGTCGGTCTTTCCGTCTCCCGTGTCGGTTCCGCTGCTCAGCTTAAGGCCATGAAGCAAGTCGCTGGTTCCCTCAAGCTCTTCTTGGCCCAGTACCGTGAAGTCGCTGCCTTCGCCCAGTTCGGTTCCGATCTTGACGCCTCCACCAAGCAGACCCTTAACCGTGGTCTCCGTCTCACTGAGCTTCTCAAGCAGAAGCAGTACCAGCCCATGGCCGTCAACGAGATGGTCCCACTTATCTTCGCTGGTGTCAACGGTCTCCTCGACAACATCCCCGTCGAGAAGATCCTCCCCTGGGAGGCTGACTTCCTCGCCCACCTCCGCTCTAACGAGCCCGAGATTCTCGCCACCATCGAGAAGGAGGGCCAGATCAGCAAGGACCTTGAGGCCCAGATCCGCGACTGCATCGTCGCCTTCAACAAGAGCTTCTCTTAGAGTTAACCTGTACAACAAGACAAACAAACCGTCCATGTGTGTGATGTGATGTGTGTGGGCATGCATGTGGCATTTGGTCATCCCTCAAATTCCCCTTCTCGTTTTCCCTGACTCTATGTATAGAAAGATAGCTTGTGTAAAATCTCGAGATCAGAAAACACTTATCCCGCTCTAGTCAGAAATTCCATTTGTAATTTTGTCGCTGTTCAACTATTTGGTTTCCTGGCCCGCATTTCCTATGTCTTTCCTACGCCTTTTTCTTCTACGCCCGCTTGTACTACCAATTTCAAAATGATTTAGACCGAGATCGATGCCACTCATCTTTATATCATGACCAATATAAATCCCACTCCCTTGAATTAATTTGTCATCTCCATCCAATGACATCTACCGGTCTATATTTATCTTACAAGGCATACTTAATGATATAGTTAGAGTCATCGTCATTTTCTCCATAGTTCACTAAATATAAAAAATAAAGAGGAAAACTCAATTAAAAAATTTACTTCTGCGAGTTTCTTCCCTTCGTAGCAAGATTATATCCTCGACAAGCAATCTACCTATTTCACCTTGGAATATCCTATTACTGTACCTCTTCACCATGCCCACGGAACCTGAAAGCGGCCCGGCATCATGCAAAGTCGTCCTTGCGGCCTCTGTCGCCCGCGGACTGCTGGCCGAAGTCACAGAGGGGCGAAAAGCGCTGGAGAAACCACCCCACCTCGTTGGATTCCTTGCGAACACTGACCCTGCGGCGCGAATGTATGCGAATTGGACGGAGAAGACATGCAAGGAGAAGTAAGTATCTCTGTTGTTGTCTGTTTGATATCTCTCGGTATGCTGCACCTGCACTGCATTGCTCGCGTGCGCATATCTAGCCTCGGCCGCATATACACATCTACCTCTACACCACAGGGAAAAAAAGCTAACAAGTCGAAATCAACAGTGGATTCCGCTATACCTGCCGAGAAGTAAGCAAAGATGACATCGAAGACGCTATCATCGCCGCAAACGCCGATGACGATGTAGACGGTATAATGGTATACTACCCCATCTTCAACAACCGTCAAGACCAATACCTGCAACAAATCGTCGACATAAGTAAAGACGTCGAGGGCCTGAGCCACAGATACATCTTCAACATGTACCAGAACATTCGTTTCCTAGATGGCGATCAGCAGCAAAAGTCCATATTACCATGCACGCCTCTTGCGGTTATCAAAATCCTAGAATACTTACAGATCTACAACACTATACTACCGTACGGCAACAGGCTGTTTGGACATACGATTTGTGTAGTTAATCGGTCTGAGGTTGTAGGGAGACCACTTGCGGCGTTGTTGGCGAATGATGGTGCGCTGGTATATAGCGTCGATATCACTGGTGTGCAGAAGTTTACGCGTGGAGAAGGGCTCAAGAAGCGCAGACATGAGGTTGAAGATATGGAAGGGTGGACGTTGAAGGATGCTGTGCCGCATTGTGATGTGGTTGTTTCTGGTGTTCCGGGAGAGGCATTCAAGTTTGACGAGAGCTTGCTTAGACCTGGCGCGGTTTGTATAAATTTCTCCAGCGAGAAGGTATGTTTTCCTGATGTTTCCACATGATGGCTCAATGCTGATGCGTGGATTGGCTGTAGAATTTTACTCCTGCTATTAAGGAGAAGGCATCGATATATGTTCCGGCAATTGGAAAAGTCACCATTGTTGTTCTTCTTCGAAACCTCTTGGTGAGTTTCTTATCCAAGTCCTTTCTTATATCTGGTTGGGTATCAATTTCTAATCAATATCAACAATTTCAGAGACTTGCTCAGAACCGAAAGCCAGAAGGCGGCCATCCAGCTGATGCAGTTGAGAAGCCTGGTACTCTCGAAGGCACCACCAATGCATCAAGTTGAGCGTTAGTCCGTTATTCAGGGTATGGGGATAATTTAGTTTAAAAAGGTATAGATCAAAAAGGTTCCAAAAATGAATTACTTTATTATGTATTCATAAATCGAGCTGTCTAAGGCCGAAGACAAGCTATTTTGGGGTATCTTTTTCAGCTTGACTTCGTTGACGGTTTGCAACAATTCTGCTCTCTTGTAAAGGTGAATTACGCAGACAAACTAAGTCACCCATGAACGAACAGAGTATCATTGTCTTTAAATTTTCTGCCTGTATATTGAACAACTTATTCCATTTCTTGCACTCACAATCTCTGGCGTTATTTAGAGGGGCCTTCTAACGAGCATAGCTGTACAAGCTTTATCTCACTCTTGAGCCATTCTGAAAATGGTTCAAAGTGTAGGGTACCGTCTGCTGAAAACCACTTGGAAAAGGGAGCCTCGATTGTCTTCTCTTGTACAACTTGTCCAGAGGGAGAGGTGTGTCGGAAGTGAAGCTTGTATGTCGAGGATAATTTCTTCGAATGAGACGATATTTGAAGCTGTTGCATAGGCCATGTTAGACATGTAATCAACGTTAGGGAATTTAGGGCATAATTACCGTTTCTCCTTTTGCTGTGGTGCCTTCGAACACCTGTCTGTTCTCAACTAGCGCTATCCATCCGGTGTATACAGTGTTTAGTATAAAATATGCTATTACAGCATATAACATCCATGGCGCGGTGAACTCCCAGCCCTTCATGTAGTCAAAGTAGAAAGAGACTCCAGCGATTGAGACAGCGGAATAGCCTATCATAAGGCGGATATCTGATTTTGTGTTGCTTGCGACGAATCTGTTAGGCTTAGGGAGGCCAAGGGTGAGATATGTTGTAATAGCATCGTCGGAGGTATTCTTGAGCTCTAAGCACATGTTAGCTGGCTGATCTTTAGGAAATCGAAGGCATAGTGTTTCTAAGGCTTTCTTAGATTCGACAGTCAGGCACGTACCAGCAGAGGCGTAGACGGGAACCGGTACGGGAGAATTGAGCGGCATTTTGAAGATAATTTCACAATTAGCCGTAGAATCTTTGAGCAAGCGCTATACAGAGACCCGATCCTCTCTCAGAAGTATATAAAAGTCAAGCTGTATCTTGGTTAAAGCTGAACGTATAGCAGGTACAAGATAGAGCTACCGTGTTCACTTTGAAGTCTGGCGTAGGAAAGCTATTGAAACGCTGGAAAATAGCAACTGCGCTATAACAAATCGTATAAATATATTGCTCTGCCAGCACAAGTCAAAGCCAACAAGTTGTCCGCTATGCTACTGTGTGTCTGTCCATCTAGAAGAGCAAACTGGCATCATCGACTTTGGCGAGTGTCTATCACGTGACGCTGCTTTTTGGCGCGGCCCGTCGTGGATCTGCAAGCTTATCGTGAAGTCGAACGAACTTGATGTGCCTTTCAAGAAGACATTCCCAGGGACAAGTTTATAGGCGGTTAACATGGCTGCTCAAGGCCTGGATCAGACGATCCTGCGGGATCCAGCTCTTTTGTATGCTTCACCTCTGTTTCTAGGCTACTAATGATGCTGATTGTTGCGCAGTTACTGGATCCTGGCACCTATCTCAGTGGTCATGGTGTGTTATTCCGGTCCCATCCACTCAGTAAGGAGCTCTGGCTAATTCAAATAAATTAATAGATACTCACTGGTATCCTCCGCCATTATGCCACGATCTTAATGACCAGCTCGCCTAAACCAGCTACGTCCCTGGCCGAATTCCGGGAACGGCTTGCTCTCTTTCGCGGTGTCAACCTACGTACCAATGCATCGGCCGTCCTTACTCCCTCGAGCCTAGCATCTCGAAAAGCGTATCTTATCAACGCTTATAAGACCGGTGCCTTCTTGAAAGACCCTGAAAATCGTGGCGCTGGTGCACCAAACCCAATGACGGACCCCGCTGGCATGGATGCAATGATGGGAATGATGAAGGGGAATATGGCTATGATGATCCCACAGACCCTTATCATGTCATGGATTAACGCCTTCTTCTCTGGATTTGTTATATGTGAGACATCCTTCGCAAGAGAGAATACGGGCATTACAGAAGTAGGAGATTGAACTAACTTCATACTCCTAATATAGTAAAACTCCCATTCCCATTGACCATCCGGTTCAAGTCCATGCTCCAGTCTGGTGTCATGACCCGTGATCTTGATGTCAGATGGGTCTCCAGTTTATCCTGGTACTTTTTGAACTTGTTTGGCCTCCAGTCCGTTTTTGGGTTTATCTTAGGAAGTGACAATTGTAAGCTCACACCCTTAGTAATTCGATTGTGCTCTCTAACAGTTTGAGCAGCCGCCGGTCAAGTGATGCAGCAGGTGGGAGTAACGAACCCTGCCGTGAACCCCTTCCAACCTGGTCAGGATCCAGAGAAAATTTTCCAGGGAGAGGCTGAGAACATCGAGGTGATGGAGCATTACTGTATTTTGGACGGAATCGAAGAGCGGATACTACAGAAGGCGTCGTAAAAGTCATGTTGGGGCTCCTTTACCGCTGCAGGACTTGAGAAATCCTTCAACTTGGAGAAGTATGCTTTGTTTAAAAAAGACCTGAATTGATACCACAACTAAATATATTCCATGCACCCCGAAATGCCAGCCAATAATAGCATATACCTACATATCAGAAAATTACCATCATTCATATCATACCCAGAGATGCAAAAAAAAGTTTCACAAGTAGTTGAGAACTCCATTGATAACCCAAACTTCGCCATTAGCGACCTGGGGAATTATGTCTTCAACCTCAATATTGCCAGGGTGAATCTGCTCAACGGTTAGAAGCTGCTACACAAGAAGCTGGCCTATAGTCTCATGACTTACGTATTTCTTTCCATCCTTCTCTTCCCAGAAAATCTTCCCACCCCCCAGAGTTTGAATTTCCTTGCCAGCTTCCCAAGAGCCCTGTGGTATCAAATGAGCGGAGATGAACTTCTCCAAGTTCTGGTTTGCTCGTTTCTTCCCGGATTCTCCCTCGTACGCATTCTGAACTCCAAAGGTTGCATATTCACTTGGGTTCTCCCATGGTTTATGGGGTAAGCCCTGGACAGCAACATTATTCGGGGCTAAAACTATCGTATCCTGGCTATCATTGTCCAGACGGTTTGAAATATTTTCATCATCTCGGGTCATGGAGGCGAAAATGTTAGCTTCTCGAGTCTTTCCCAGGATATCCGAAACGCGGACACTGCTCCTAGCAGCTTCTTTAGAGGGAGGCATGACGAAGTGCGGTACAGCGTCAGGGTCTTCAAGAGGGCTCCAGTTGAGTCTGTCGATATTGTCCCGCTCTGGATCGAGGTTCTTCGGGCTTCTATAATCTCGCGGAAGTAGTCGCCGTCTAGATAGGATGGGAGGATTCCAATGCGAGGAACACACTACAAGCAAAGACGTCAACGCAAGAAGTGTAGAGAGAGTGACTATTTTCATAGCGGGCAGCAAGATTTAAGTAGACATATTTCTAAACCGGTTTCGGGACTGTGTCTGGTATGACATGAACGATATTCAAATCCTCAACATCGCCGTCGTCGCTATTTTGATGCAGCGAGTTTAAGGTTTATATGACGTCAGCAGGTTAGTTATAGTCACGTGTAGAGATCGCGGGACTACTGTTACACGTGATCTTATCGATAAGAACCTTTAACTCAAAAGATAAACCGCAAGTGGGAAAATATTTGGACATCGTTATATGAAAAGAAAGTGAAAGCAAGACGAAGACGGGCGGTGGACAATATGGCTGAGTTACAGGACTTCATGCTGGTGGCCGAAAAGGACCGGGATGAGGCAATGCGGATAGCTAGCATTGTTGCGTCAAGTGAGTTCCGTGTGTGAGACTCTTATCGTGGTTCATAGCTAATTTGCGACTCTCGGAACCAAGAGCTTGAGAGCAAGCAGACTACGCTGATAAACATTGTGAAGTCATTGGGGGAATATATCAATGATGAAGACGCTAGCATCCGTGGAAAGGCTGTATCCTACCTAACGGCGGTGATAATAGCTCTTCCGGAGACATACCTGAGCCGACAACAAATACAAGTTCTCACGACCTTCTTTTGTGCCCGGATTGAAGATGGCGGTGCTATCACTGGCTTGCGCACCCTTCATGGGATGGAACGATTTGATAAATCCATGGCTCAAGATACATTTCGGGCGTAAGTGCATTGCGTTACGACTGCGATTTAATAGCCAAGATACTCATTATGATCATAGCATTTATCAACACTCCGCCGAATTTAGAGCCCGCCCACAGTCACAGAGATTGCAAGTCCTTCATCTTCTAAATGAATTGATGGCAAAACGTCGAGAAGGTATCTTATCTTACCCATAATATTATAAATTGGAGCTGGGCTGATGAACCATAGCCATGCGCGAGATAAATGATGAGTCACTTATAGGGATCGTGGATCTTGTCAGCGGAGAGCGAGATCCCCGCAATCTCATGATTGTTTTCTCTATTCTCAAGGTGCTGATGATGGAGTGGGATATATCAGGACATACTCAGGTAATGTCATATTGTTGACATTGGTAACATTGACTGACGTTTACTGACACACTCGATTATGCATAGGATCTGTTTGATGCTGCTTATAATTATTTCCCAATAACGTTTAGACCTCCTCCAAATGATCCATACGGTGTAACTGCCCAGGATCTGAAAGACCGACTACAGGCTTGCATAACATCCACGCCCCTTTTTGCCCCATATGCTTTCCCGGCCTTACTAGACAAGTTAGACTCAACATCAGCCAATGTAAAGGTAAAATTTAACATCTCTATACCCTTATCTCATTTATCCCATCACCTATGGCTAAATATTTTCTAGCGTGATGCTTTGAAAGCACTCAATGGATGTATTGAATCATACAGTTCCGCAACCTTAACCCGGTATTCTCTTACTATTTGGGACTGTCTCAAGTTTGAAATACTCAACGCACAGGACGAAATTCTTCCTGCAGAAGCTCTGCGGGTGCTACATGCTTTAGCTTCTAGGCTCCCTATATCATCAGTTAATGGCGTCAATAAATCACCGCTTGCACAGTTCCTAAAACCAGTTACAAACGAATGCATTGATCAGCTACGAGAGCCATTGCAGAAACAGGCGAAGCCAGCACGCCAGATTTTGAGCTCATTATCATCTGCATCTGCACCTTCATATACTCTAATAACCGAGTCCGTTATTCGTCAATTGATCAACATTTACCAAAATGCCGATGCCATTTCGAAACAACGCGAGATTCTAGAAACCTTTATCGAACTCTTCAAGTCAGCAGTAACGGTCTTTGGAACTTGGACCACTGCTACATCTGATTCGAGCCTTCCAAACCCGCTTACCTCATACAAAGATGGCCTTACGGAAATATTCAGTAAATCCTTAATGGGTTCCGCAGAAGATGAAACCTCATTCAGGCTCTCGGCCTTGAAAGGGCTTACAGAACTCTCTCTCCTACCGAATTTCCTTGAGGATAATGAGATTGGCCTTTTTGTTCAGTATTTCAATGATATCCTCCTCCGTGAACGGACTTCTGCGCAGGAAGAATTGCATAGAGAAACCATCAATGCTTTGGCGAAGATGTCAAAAAACAAACCACAGCTTATCATTGATATCACTTTCCCTGCAATTTTAGCAACTCTACCTGATACGGTAAATGGAAATGACGAGACCTACCTACATTCCCTCGATAGCCTGGCCCGAATAAGTACGGAAAAGGAGGTGTTTAATACGCTTGTTAGGAGGTTACTCAGCAAGTTGGATGTTGTGACCAGCTCCACTGACGGAAGCTCTTCAACTTATACCGCTGCTATACTAACGACAATCCTATATGCAATGGAACATCGCCAGGACCTAGAAAACGACCCGAACTTGAACTTCTACTACGAGAAGATTGTCCGATCTCTGTGTCGCTGCATTGCTAAAGCGTCTACAACGGGAGATTCGGCTCTAAATCACCCGCGGGTACTAGATGCCTTAGGTCGACTTTGCAACCTGATCATCCAGTACCTACCGCGAGCTACGCAGGAAGAGGCGTGTAGAAATATATATGCATTGTTTACAACCGAAGAAGAATTTACCCCGGCTCTATTTTTAGAGAAGTCGACAACTCTCCCGCAAAAACAGATGATAATTATCTCAACCTATATCCTTGCCGCGTTGCCGAAAGATATATCACCACTTCCATATACGAGCACCGGGATCGAACCCCTTTTGCGGAAAACTATAAAAGCCTCAATATCAGAGGAATCTGATCCGTCGACCCAGCTAGCCTTAGCCCGCCATGTTGCACTCCTAGCTAACAAATTCCTTTCTAAGGAGGAGGTCCAGTGTGCTTCAGATATCTTATTCTCACTAATACCGCCGTCATCATCTACAGCTCTATTACAACAAACTATTCGGACCATTTTCTGGCTATCCAAAGCTTTAATTCTCCGGCTAGCTCCCTCAACCATCCAGATCCTAACCTCGCTGTTAGATCTACTGGATTCTCCCGACCCAAAGACTAGTGAGCTTTGCGCCAGGGGCTTTAGTATGCTCCTGTCTGAAGACAGTATCCTTAATGTTAAAAATGGAGCTACCATTCGTCTTCTTGTCAAACAAAAAGTTTTCACAACTGTGATCCCTTTGATATCTGCTCGAGTCCATGACGCCAATATATCCGCTACTGCGCACGATGAATCATCATTAAGAAAATCTCATTCCAAAGAGTCGTATCTTACTGCTCTATCTGGTCTCCTATCCACTATACCTTCGTCTCTGGTAATGACTAAGTTACCAACACTCTTACCCCTTTTACTTCAAACGCTCGACTTAAATCCCGCTGCTGATACCTCATCCGCCGAACCATCACCCACAACCAGCAGCAACATCAAATCCGCTACACTCAAAACACTGGCAATTGTCATTCATGAAAACGGGGTCCAGGTGATAAATGAGATTGGCTACGTGGAAGATCTCGTCACTCGCCTTTTACGGGCGGCAACAATACATAGAAAAAATGGAATTGATATACATGTTGAGAAAACTGCGGATTCATCAACATCGAAGAAAACTAGTGCCAGCGATACCAGTAACCCAGCGAAAGTTCGAACACAGTCTCTTCAATGCCTAACTCTGCTTGCCAATAACCCTGTTGGCCAAAGTGTTGAAGGAGAAAATAAAAGGTCACTGTCTACAGTGTCTCCCTTATTACGGCTAAAAAATAACGTGCTCAGGGATTTGCTGTGTGTACTGGATGACCCTAAGCGGGATGTTCGTAAGGCTGCCGTCGATGCACGAGCAGCATGGCTAAGAAATGCTGAAGACGAAGCAAATAATGACGATGTTTAGGAAGCAAACTTCCAAAAAACAATACTACCATTTGCTATGTTCATAAAAGACATTAAGGTTTCTATACATTTTGCTTTTGTTTATTTTCCAGCTGTTATCTTTTTCGACTTCGTCTTCCTATCAAAAGTTGAATAGATACCTGTTAGAATCCTTGAGTAACAGCTTTGTATTCTCATAGCAAACTATTCTTTAACTAACTATGACATTGAATAATAGTAGGCAGTTGTAGTCAAGAGGGAATAACCATGGAAATAACTTTTCGGGGCAAGCCATCATACCCTAGAACAACTTAAGTTTTATCTATGAATAGAATAATTTTATTCTATGCAGCTAGGAGTAACGATAGCATTGTTGGTCAGTTACCAATAAGGGATCAGGTCATCCTGGGTTGGGGTAACGCTCTTGGTAGTGTAATCAGATCTGTCTTTACCACCCTCTGTCTGGGAGAAAACAAACGGGCCAACCCCAGCAGAAGCTAGTGGAGATGGGTATTTATCTTGGATGAAATTGGCAGGTGTATAATTAGCCCAACCAACTACATCAACCTTCTCCACAACCTTTCTTGCAACGCGAAATAGGCTACCGATTCCAGAGGAGCCGATGGTTCGCTCTGCTTTTGTCAAGAATTCTTCTGGCCGGTCAGTCTCAGTAATGTTTCCCCCGAGGTGTGATTCAATACCAAGTAAGTCGTCAGAGCGCCATGAGTCGACACGTTCTCCAACGGTAAGGTTCTTGTTTGCTTTGAAGACTTCTTCAATGGCAGGACTGACAATAGATGCCTCATACCATAGTCGAGAGCCTTCAGCCATGGCCTCAGGGCTGATGGAGCGTACACGGATAGCATTTTTATCAGCTGGGTTGTTGCCAGAGATCAATCTCTGGACTTCAGTTATCTGAAGGAACACTGGCTGCTCACTATTGGAACTAGATGACTCCGAGTGGTTGTCAAGTACATACTTGCCAACGTACTTGTGGCGAGTGGTTCGTTTCATCAGAATCTTGGTGATCCGAAGTGCACTATCCTCTGGGACACGAGTAAATATGATAATCCTAGACCGGTTTGGTGGAATATATAAGTTATCGACTATACACTTGACAGTCTCTGGGATTCCACTTTCAGGTGCCGCAGTGTACTCTTGGGACCCCTTAACTGTGGCTCGAAGGTCCCAAATATTCAAAGGAAAATGAACATTTGCAGCTCCTAAGACAACGTCAGGGCGATTAATAGTCACAGCTCCAGACTCGTCCACAACGATGATGATGTCAGCATTATCCTTTGTTTGGCAGTGGAATTCATAGCAAACTTGGCGAGTTGTGGGATCCTGTTCGAAATAATGTTGGGTATCAGTGTCATCCTCAGCGCCAAGATCGAATAAGTAATCGATATCTGTTCCAGAAGTGGTCAAGAATTGGTTAAACACTGTAGTGAGGCCTGGTAGACCGTGCCGTGGTCGAAAGAGAGGATTCCAGGCTTTGAGGTCAAGTGTTCGTCCTGTATGGAGACTGGAAACCGAGTTAGTGAGGATGAGACCCAGTTGAATTTCCACCGACAACGTGCCAGTGAAGTATTGAACAGCATCGAGGACAGGCTTAAGACAGCCAAAAAGGTCTTTCACATTGTTAGTATCAATAGTTTCCTTCATAGTGAGTTTTGCCTTTTTCCACTGGCTGGGTTCAGGAGCTTGAGCCGGTTTGGATGGGGGCGGCGTCGGGATAGAACCCCATGCGTCCAAGTAGGCGGCCTGTTTTCTCGCCTTTTGCTCGGCTTTTGTCTCACTTTTGGCAGTAACCGCTGGAGCTGGTGTCTTTTGCCCCATAACGCGGTGGAAGACCCTAGTAGTTTGTTCCCCATCTATGATCCTAGGCGCACGGCGTTCAAAAGCACTAGAGGATTCCATAGTGGAGAGTTTTAGCTTGCGGAGTCTTTCTTCATTTGACTCAATATCTCCTGCAGGATCTCGCTTTTCTTCAGTAGGCTGCTCTAGAGAGTCGATTGTTCCGGTAGTCCCAGGAGATGCATCGACCGAAGGCCCAACCACAGACGAGTCTAATCTAGGTTTTAGTGGAATCAATGTTTGAGAAAATGGCATTGATCGTATGGAGGAAGCCATGATTTCCGTCGCAGATGTGGATGTATCTATAAGTGTTGGTACTTTTTTCATCGGTTTCCCATGCTCTCTTGGTCGTGTATACATAAGTGGAAATTTGTTTCCTGGTCGACGTGGAGGTGACTTTCTTGGATGGCCATATGCACCAGTATTGAATGAAGCTGGTAGGACGTCCCTAGGAGGAGGGATAGATGCTTGTTGTGAGGTTTCTTTGGTGGGCCTCACAGTAACAGTCGTTCCGGCAACAGGCTTTTTGTTTCTTTTCTCGACGGCTGGCTGCTCAATGATAGGTTGCTTTGTAATGGGCTTCGGAAGTGGTTTTTCAACAATCGGCTGCTGAACTTTTGGTACGCCTTGAATATTAGCAGGAGGTAGAGGTTGGCGTCTTTTTAATCCTGAAGGCAATTTGGGTACTTCCACAACTTCAGCAGAAGGTTCAGGAGGAAGAGTACTGTTTGGCTCGGAGACGTTCGTTCCAACAGCACCAGCCTCCACTCCTTCAGTAACCCATCGGTTTACAAAGGATGCCTTCTCGTAGGATAACCAGGGGTGATCAACAATTGGTTCGTCTTCTTGCACGCAGTCCATTTTCAGGGAGGATTTCGCAGCTGGATCTTCTTTTGAGGCAGCGGGTAGTTTGGGAAGAAGCGAGGCATCTCCAAGCTCTTGGAATTTGAAATCGTCCCAGATACGGGTTTGTCCTCGTTGCTGTTCTGGGAGTTGTGGCGGAATGGTGATATTCTTCGGGATTCTCAACTCACGAGACTCTGGATCGATAATCTCCATCACTGTAACGAACATAGTATGTAGGTGATTGATCAATTTAGACTCAGGGCCGTCAACTAAGACACGTCTGGTGGCAGCATCGTTCAAAGACTTGTAGGGAACAATTCGAAGTCTGTACTCCGTAGCATCACCAACATAGAGGATGTTCGCAACTTGAGGGGCCATCATTAGAGACTATATCAAGCATTAGGATATGTATTAGTTATTCAATGATATCAAGCAAGGGACACTTGCCAAGTATGAATGGACGTTGGAGAGCCGTTCCATGGCGTTGTCAGCTTGCCATTGTTCCATGCTAGTGATTCGGATTCTCTTGTTGCTTGCCTCGATGTCCACCTGTGCTCCAGTTGCTTGGGTAATAGCAGTAAGTATAGATCGAGGAGCTTTGACAAAGCAGTCAATAGCTGCTTCATCCTCCTGCCAAAACTTGACTACCACTGGAAGCCTCAGCGCCTCGGGAGGTGGGAGCTGTTCAATAAGTTGATCTTCGTCCCCACAGAGCATCTCTCCACTTTCTTCCTCAGGACCGGCTGGCACAGAGAGTCGGGTGACTTTTGGACACTATCCTCTTTATTAGTTGAGATCAGATAGCCAAATACTAACGAAGTCTTACCTCAAGCAAATCATTTTCTTTTTCCTTCTCAATGAAGCCAGCCAAATACTCGGCAACTGCCGAAGCAGATAAAGACGTACTGCAGTTATCAATGGAAAACGCCTAGTTTATTTCTTGTTAATTCCACTCTGAGAAACTTATATAATAATCCGTAGCTCTTGCACTCACGTCGTGTGCTGACTCGTACTTGCAGAACCCATCAGATCCATGAGGCAAACCCCTATAAAGTGCAAATTAACAAAGCAATTCTCTTCAAATATTCTAACAAAGATGCGCAGTGTGTTTTTTGAGCACGGATTGGTGGTATCTTACTTGAAGAATTTGGTCACTTGGTCGATCTAGAGAGATAGTATCAGCAATATATTCATCGAAAGATTGAGATGTAGACAATTATCACTTACACCGTCGCTTTCAAGCCTCCATATGGAGGCAATCGTCAGTCTGTAACGCGAAGCCATGGCAGCAACGCGTCTTTACACTGGCCTCGAAGCAAAAACGGAGCTCAACCTGTCTTTCTGGCTGGAGATGTAGGGTGTTAGAACTGCTAAAACAGGGGAAAGCCAGGTATCTCAAGGGAATAATACGAGGCAGTAATAGAATAGAGAATGGGACTGGACGTCTAAGCGGGGATATCAATTCTCTTGGTCTTTGACCTCAGGAAGAGAACGGAGCAGAGTAAAACATCAGCAAATCTGATGAGAAAACAGTGACTCGCCAGCATTCACACCCAGAATACGACAGTTCCATTCACTCAAGTCTGAGAAGAAGAATGATGAAGAAGAAGAAGAAGAAGAAGAAGAAGAAGAAGAAGAAGAAGAGTTTTCAGCTTTACCTACTGTCTTTCTGGGTGTTTTGGATGTAGCAGAATAAAGAAGCAAGAGCGGAAATCTGCAGGTGAAACACTGTGCAAGAGCTCAGCAGGAGACAAAACAGTAAAAACAGAAGCAGAAGCAGAAGAAGATAGTACGATAATAGAATGATGAGAGGGAAGAGAAGAAAAATAAGAAGAGAAGAAAGAAGAAGAAGAAGAAACATTGAAGTAGAATTTGGTAGATGTTCTGCTTCACTGTGTTGTGCGTTTAGCGCGACCAAAGGACATCATCGCTAATGTAAATATTGATATCTGATTAACACCTTTAGAGGGCTATAACCAAGATGTATTTAAGCCTTCATGGCATAACTAGTTTATCCTGATAGCTTGATTGAATCAAAGGGCCGGAAGCCTGTTCTGCTACTGGTATAGCCAAAACACCATTCCGGACCACAGGATGGACAGTCTTCATTCTTTCTTCTACGAACATGGGAAATAGGCAAACATCTGGAGTATTTATAGTGTAAAAGGGTTTATATAGATTCCCCAGCCCCTATAAAACCGATGAAGTCGAGTGAAGTCGAATTAAGGCCAGCATTAAAATTAGAGCCTGTGGACCCGTCGGATCGATCTTCCGGATAAACCTTCAGGAACCAGGAACATCGCGGCTGGGCATCGCATTACAAGAAAACACTCAAATGTAGAAGAATATAATACTAAGAGTTTGAATATGAGCAGTACTATCTACCTGTATTCAGGTTGAAGAGATGTAGTAGTAATGCAGCCAAAATGCCAATATCGAAATCACCGGGGAAACTAGACAAGACAGATGTCGAGGAAAATGCAAATAAGAAAACAACGAAAAGGCCGATATCCTCACATAGTTTGCCTTGCCCTGCCATGCTCTTCCTTGTAAATGGGATGCAGAAAGAAAAAGGTATTAAAAAAAGGAGAAAAGGGGAAAGTTACAACTCAGACATCCTCCCTATGACTAGTCTATACCGTTTGTTTCATGCTTTTCCATTCCCCACCAAAAAATGTATCCGTACAGAAGAATCAAAGGAATAAAAACATGAGATCGTGGCTGAGGGAATAGAGTCGAAGATAGTCGAGGTTGGAGTGGGAAGTTAGAGAAGAAGATGGGAAGGGAGATGAAGAGGAAAGACGACTTCCAGGTTGAAATTTAGAGGGTATCCTGGATATTTCTGTCGAATCATATGCTAGGGCAGTCGAATAAGAGGGTGCAGATGCAAATGTGGTTAGAAAGATGAAGGCATCCAATCCATGATAATGGGGCCGAAGGTGAAATATGGGAGAAAAGGTCAAGTAAGATAAGTAGAAATCCAATCCGGGTCCAGTGGTCATGATGGATAATCCGGTCCTACTCCGAACTCCGGCGTCTTGGAATTATGCGAATGAAGCGAATAATGGTAAAAGGTATAAAGAAGAGAAGAAGGAAATCCGATCCAGCGGAACTGATATACACGTCAAACCGGATGATTTGACCGAGACAAAGTAAAGGGCGGAAGTGAAAGCGGCGAAAGGAAGGTGGTGGGAAGGAGGGAGTTATCTGGCGCCTTTCACATTTTGCTTGACGCTGACTACCCATTTCATCTTGTCGGTAGCCTCCCTGGCATCTCTCAGCACCGTATCGACGTCTCGATCGTTCTGTCTTCCTCTCTCCACGAGTCCCTGTAGCACGCCGTCACTGCGCGATTTATACTCTTCATATAACGAGGTCATTCTCTCCGCCCGGTCACGAGCAGCCCGTATCTCGCGGTCCTTTTGTTCGATTATAACGTCCAGTCTACTAAGCTGATTCTGCCGTTCTTGCTCGCGCTTCATTAGCTCGTCAAAGTCCTTCCTGAACATGCTGAAACGGGACTGAAACTCGTTTCTGTCGCGTAGTCGGGCCTGTGAGAGAGCATCATATTGGCATTGAGACCGCTGAGAAATTTCCTGCGCCTCTGCAAAGGCTCGCTGATGCTCTTCGCGCTGCTGTTGGGCAAGCTGGGTGGTTTCTAATGCATCGTTTTCGGCCTTTAGACGTCTATTTTTCTCGCCTTGTGTTTCGGATTTGAGGTCTTCTATTTTCCTGTCTTTGCGTGCGATTGTTATCAGACTTGCTTCGTGGGACTGTTCGGAGCTGCGTAGTCGATCGGTAACGGTCTGTAGTTGTTGTTTTAGCACTTCGTTCATGCGCTGGGCTTCTTCTGCACGGGTTCGGTGGAGGTTGCATTCACGGGTGAGACGGGTGATTTGTTCCTGGAGATTGTGAATGACTCTGCCGGATTTACCGGTCATGGCATGACCGATGGCAGAGGACCACTCCGGGGGCGATGTCGAGGGTAGAATCGAGTCACCGTTGGTAGGCGGAGATATGGGGCCAACTATCGCTCTGTCAGTGTCTGCCTTGCCTATGCGAACAGCGGTAAACAGATCGTGGGGATAGTGTAAACATACGGATGGGCTCGTCTCGCCTGGGGACACCATTGGAGCCGAAAACTGTGCCATTGGCGCCATCGGGCGGAGGGCTATCGAAATAACCGTTGGGCGAGTGCATGTTCAGGTTGGTCTCGACGGCGTCGGGGAGAGTGATCTGGGGCGGTAATTCAAAAGTAGAAGTGGAAGCGGAAGCGGAAGCGGAAGCGGAAGCTGACGATGAGGCTGGAGCTTTGACAATGATCACTGTAGAGTTAGCGCTTGGTCTGCGAAGATGGAGCATCTTTCTGAGCTTCTGGAGAGGCTGTTTCATTGTTCAAGGGCCGGGGATACGCAAGAGAGCGACAGCGCGTGTGTTCTGGTGTTGCGTTCAAGGGAATTGGCCTGGTTGTTTGTGCTGAGGAGGGAGAAAGAGGTGCAGGCGGATAGATGGAAAAGTAGTAAGTGAGTGTAGTACCGCTGGAGCAGTCGAAATCCCACTGCTTTATCTTAGTCAAACGGGCCTGGTAACAACTGCGGTGCTGGTTCATTGTCAGATCGGGCAGCTCATGATGCGCCTTGCTGATGGAAGATGCGGGAGGGGACGGACAGCGTGGGCAGACTGGATCTGGCTGATGCGTTGGCGCCGTATATGCGCGGCCAGAGGTGTATCAAAGAGAGGGTATGCGTGGTGAGTCGAGCGAGACAAACGGGCTGAGATGCCTCCCGGGTGCCTCCTGTTGGCGCTCTCCGTCCGTCTGCAGTGTCATCGACCGCAGTAGCTCGTCGTTCGGTCAGCTCGTTGGCTCGTTAGCTGTTGGATGTCTTGACCTGACGTCGCTCGCTGCGCTGATAAGACGGATTGATTGATATTAATTAATATCGTCGATTTATTAATTTTGTTTACGCCAGAAATCGAGCAGGAGGCTGAGTCAGCGATATTGATGAGTAAGCCGACAGGTCAAGTGACTTGATGACTCAGCAGAGCACCAAATAAAAAATGAAAAAATAAAAATAAAGATGTTGAGAGATGCGCGATTCGAACGCGCGAATCAAAAGAAATCAGGGTAAGAAATACGATTACGTAAGCCTAAACCTGACGCCATAACCACTCGGCCAATCTCCCATTACTTGGGGCATTTTGGGGCGCAGTTGGCCAAGTAGTAGAGGCCTTGCCAAGTGACTATACTACGAAATACACACAGAGAGTAGAGTAGAGAAGAGCAAATAAGAAGGTAAAAACTACAGGCGAAAGCTACTCCTTGTCCCAGTCCATGTCGATGTCAATGTCTTCTGCGCCGACGCATTCCTTGAACTCCCTGGTCTCGACCTCCCTGTCCAATGCCTCGAACAACCGACTCAGATAGACCCTCTCTCCTGGGATGTCCAGGCCAACGTCCATGCCAGAGAAGATGGCCACCTCAAAGCAGGACCGGGCCAGCTTGACGACTGATGGTACCCCGGATCTATACAGATCTTTGAAGCGCTGTCTCCAGAAGAGCCAACGGTCAATGCTAAAGCCTGGCTGGGTAACACCCGCCTGTACCGCAAGGTCACCCGGCAAAGTTATGCTGCTGTCATTATTCTCCTCGCTGCTAATACCACCCTCAGACGCGCGTGCTGCTCTGTAATTCTCGTATGAGAGCCTGACTAGCTTGCTGTTGCTGTGCTTCAGCCAGGCCAGGCACGCCGGTAGGAGGTCGTGGACGGTAGGACAAGCCTTGCCGTCCTGTCCATCCTTTGTTACTGGCCTGTCAGTTTCGAGAGCCTGCTTGAATAGCCACAGTGCACAACGGCTGAGATCCTCCGGACAGATACAGGTAGCACACAACTTTGCTGCCCACACTGCAAGGCTCTCACGCTCCGCTGGTGTGAAGCCCATGGACTCTTTGGTCCATGAATCCTTCACTTCCTGGCCCAGATAGGGTAGATCGATCCATAGCTTCTGTCCGTTGGGCAGCGTCGCTCCCTCTCGTTCCGGGGCAGCCTCTTTGTCTGCCTTATTCTGAGCGAAGACCCCTAGTGCACGGGTTTCTGATACCAAGGTGACAAGCCGGTCGAGTTCGGCACTGGTGGCTGGCGTGATCTTCGCTGCGTGTATGAGCTCATCCCAGATATCATGCAGCTGGCTCTCTATCTCCGCCGCAGCGAAGTCGTCGCTGAAATATCCTCGTCCTATCCCGCCGATGGCGTTGCGGAGGTTTTCCCATGTCTCCTGCGCGTTGGCCGGGTCAGTCTCGTACTCTTTGCGCTTTTCCTCTCGCGTAGAGCTGGGTAGAGCACAGGTTCCGCCGGGACAGTCCATGCTGACGGTAATGTTGGAGTAGATGAAGAAGATGTGCAGGCGGATGGGGTAAAGACAGCTCAATTTTCGGGATATCGGTCGTGACTGCAATCAGCTTGTTCTTGTAGGTAGGAAACTTCGATATGTGTTACACCGCAGGGAGTCAGCAGTAAGCAAACAAACATATGTAGGTGTCGAGGTGAATGGTAAAGAATGACACCAGAGTTGTGAATAATGTCACTTTTTCGAGATGATTAATGAGGATATACAGGTCGTCGTCCTTACCTCACCCAGTTGGAGAAACAGAAAACAAAGCTATCAACAAAGGCAATAAAACACCAACTCCCACCTACCCGTCTACATATCTGCACAGTGAAGGCCGCCCTCATCCTCCTTTGCAGGCTTCCCTACCTGTCCCGTCCTATCAAGTGCATTTCCACCAAAAGATGCTGCTGATCTTATGGAGTGACATTCATTTCCCGACGATAAAGGGCCTGAACGTTTGACTACCAATTGCAAGTTCTCCCGCATTCCGTTGTTTTGCATACTCATGACATACTGACATACGAATAGTTGAGCAGTTCTGTATGATAGTCGGATGGGAGTACAATGGCGGGGATATGGACACGCATATCCTTGATATCAGAGCACAGTTGTTATCAATTTGATAATTTGGTATCTCCTCAATTCGGCATTCGTTAGCCCGAACTTCTCTCAAGTTATACCAAAAGGTCGAGTTCCTCTATTCTTTCCACCTTTTGTTTAGGGAACCATGGAGATATTCGTCCGGTAGTCAAATCCCGAGGTATGGGAGGACGGATAATGTATGAATCCTTCGGTAATATCTCACACAACTGAGCTGGAGCGACACGTATCTCCTACGGATGATATGGCCTCCAAGCTCATTATACCACATCGAGCAGTTACACCGTGAAAGAGGGGAATGGACGGTGGTAGTCAGCAATATATATCTGGTTGCCTTCAGATATAAAAAGCCGTCACCTACCACCACCATCTATGCCATCTTGATCACTGGGTTTGCCATTCAAATAAAAACATAGTCAAAAAGGGCCATTCAAACCATCAAAACCTGTAAAAATGAAGTTCAATCTTGTCCTTCTTGCAGCCTTCCTAGCTGCCCCCATCCTCGCCAATACTACCCCAGAAGTCCGTGAAGCTGTCGACCTTGCTGACCGCGACATGTCTGCCGTTGACGAAGGGAATGAGCTCACGGCCAGAAAGGTGCGTATCCACATTCCCCAGCGGTGCTAGTTCATTGATACCATGATGATATGCTAACACGGACAATCGCAGAGATGCATTGGAAGATGCAATAAGAACGGGTGCCACTGCACCAGGCCGGTGAGAGTGTGTCCATGCAACCGAGTGGGTGCCAGGTGTGTCTGCCGCTAGCACACGGGATATAATCTCGACCATTCATCGCTAGTGATGGGTCTATCTTGGGTATTTCCTATGTCTGAGCAATGTGTGGACGCTCTTCTATCCCTAAGCACCGTGCCATACGAGAGTGTGCGGAGGAGCATCTGAGAACTGGTATCAATAGCTGGATTATTGGAAGTGATGCGACAGCATCGGCTTTGTCTGATATCAATGATAATCATAGTTCAATGATGATACATACATCCTGTGCCGTCATTAGCAAGAAGTAAATATATGTAGCCACTGACGGATGGGCGACGCTATGTTTCAGCATTTGGCCGAGTTGGATAATAGTTACGAAAAGGATGCCGTCGCCACCACTATCTAAACTTCCGCTGGATACCTCTCTTCGACCCCGATTGCGGTCTTCGCTTTGACCGCAAAAGCGCTTCATCCCACCAGTTCCAAAGGCAAGATGCACCGGCCGGCATAATCACCTTGCCACCACTAAGGAAGAAGCAATTGCTAGCCGAATTATCACCGTGGAGCCGATATTCATATCAATCGAAGCTTCCACTCTGATAAACAGCCCTCTCGACCACGGAGACATTACAGATACCAGCCACAGCCGTGGGGAATAACATGCCCGATAGTTTGCAAGCCACAGATGACTTTATAGAGAAAATATGCAGTTAAGCAACGAGTTCAGATCTTGAAATTATTACTAATTCGAGGCTCAATGATTGTTTTGTCGATCTCTATCAATCAATCAATATGCTGCTGATCGCATGGTTACATCGGAAGATGAATTGACTTGCGCGACAAGGAAATCCTGAACGTGAGCTTGCATCGGCGGTAAACAAACGAATAAACAAGAGGAACAAACCGTCAAGCAATGACTGGATCTGGCGTATTTAGCTGCTTATCGTGGATGGGATAAAATTCAGGGGTAAAAAGCACAACTCCTTTCCTATGTAACTTTCAACCAGATACAGAAGCTAAGACGGCACAGGCTGACCACAAGGCTTAGTGTCTATCTTATCCTACCTCGATCTCACTTTAAACACAGATGACCATCTGAGCGTTCTATATCAGATATATGAACACATGCCTCCCGCTGTATAGATATATATACATACTGTCTGTCTTCCCTTGGTCAATCTCTCCACTCTCGTCCAACCTCGCCACCCAATAGCCATGGGAAGATCAAACGTGCACAACGCTGCAAGATGGGGATAGAGTTCAATGAGGTCGGTAAGGAGGCAAGTCTGGGGAAGAAGATGGAGACGGGAGATAGATGGATTTATGTATGGCTCAAGCCCGGTGCACAAGCATGCCCAAAGCACGGCAGCACGAGCAAATGCAAAAAAGAAACAAGGATCGGCTGGATCAGATCAAGATGCGTGGAATTTGATTGACGGGGGGACTGAAAAGGGCGGGAGGGAGACAGAGGTCAAGGAGTGGCTTGGGAGAAGATGAATATTTGCAATGACGATAGAAGAGTATAAGAAAAGGATAACAGCTTGTTAGGATAGCATGGTAAATGAAGCGTACAGCACTAGTCCTGTGGGTTTGTGGTGGTAGAGGTAGTGGTAGTGTCCTTGGTCCTGTCTCGTTCCGCTATGTACATCCATCATCGATCAAACTCCGTCGCAAATGAAAAGAACAACAAAGGCAGTAGGAATGAATCCGTCCGCCGAAGAAGAGAAGGTATTAAAGTTTAGAAAGGAAGAAGTAATGTAGAAGAAGTAGAGAGCAAAAAAAGAGTAATGGCATAAGAGGTTTTTCAAGGATCAATCAGTCAATCAAATCACATCGTGAAGAGCCAGCCATGCAAAGAGGGTGGACACAGTTAAGAAGTTAAGTAAGCACATCAATCAGAATCAAATCAATAATATCAAGTAAGGAAAAGGTGAACAGGGGAGGATATCCCGCGTGTTCGGAGCTCAGAGATAGAGCGACGCTTAGTTGAGGTAAGCGAAGGCGACCAGGGCGGCCATGATGAGCGCGAGCGGGCTCGACAGGGCGGTCAAGGAGGCTGCGCCTCCGGTAGGAGTGGCAGTTGGAGTGAGAGTAGCGCTTTGGGACTGGGAAGTGAGAGTTGGGGAAGACATGGTGGTGTTGCGGTGGCTGGTGGTGGTGGCAGTTCCCATGCTTGCGGTGCCAGTGCTGGTCTTGGTGACCATGGTGGTGTGGTTGGCAGAGTTGGTCATAGACATGCTGGCCTGAGAGGTGGAGGTAACGGCTGGCTTGGTCACTGGCTTGGTGGGTTCGCCGGAAGAAGAGGAAGAAGCAGTGGTGGTAGCAGGGGTGGAGGATGGGGTTCCGTGGCCGCCAGTGATGGTGAAGAGACCGGTATAGTTGATTTCACTGCCCTGGGAGATCTGGAGAGCATAGTCGGTGCCTGAGACGAGAGAAGTAGATGGAGTGAAGGTGTAGCTTCCACCAGTTGCAGAGGCTGATATCATGTTAGTATCTGCTGTCTCTCTGTTGGATATATCGCGCCTAAATAAAAATGACTTACAGGTCAAGATAGAAACATCCTTGAGGTCGTCACTTGGACCGTGACGTAGAGTAATGGTAACGGGCTAACGGCGCGTCAGCATTTGGCTTTCTTTTCTTACATGCATTCATTCATTCAATGGGTATATATAAAACGTACCAGGTCAGCGTTGCCTCCAGTCCAGGTAACGGTGAAGGGCTGTCCAGCCGTTAGGCCACTGGGGAACGAGGTGAACGCGAGCTTTTCGGCAGCGACAGCAGCAATGAGAGCCGCGCCAGCAAGGAGAGTCTTGAAGAGTTGCATTGTGAAGGTTGGTTTGTGATCTTAAAAAGGACCGGAAATAGATTAAAATTAGGCGAGGGTATTAGGTATTAACGCGAACGACGCTGTATAGATCTTGGTTTAAAAAGGACCGTGGTGGTTGTTCTTGTTGTAAGGAGTGTTGATTTTGGTAGGGAATGACTGTAACCAGCGAGACTTGGACTGATCAGAAGAAAAAAAAACCGAGATGAGGAGGAAAAGAAGAAGAAGAAGAAGAAGAAGAAGAGAAGAAAAAGCAGGAGAAGAGGTGGAAAGGAGGAGAAGAAAAAGGATTTTCCTCTTGCCTCTCTCTATCCTTTTCACTTCCACTTGTTCGCTGTCGAGGTTTGCTTTTGGCGGGTGGAAGTAGCTAAGTGGACTAGCGAACCTTGCCCCTGTACAGGCCCAGATGATGCTCCTGCCGACCCCCCTGTCGATAGCACATTTTTCCCCCAGTTTCTTCTCGGCCTCTTCCGCTCTTTTCATCTGTATCCCCAGAGACGGCTCTTTGTTAATGAGAGCACAGCGACGGATGGAACAATCTCACTCTGATCGCATTACTCGCTCACTCTTGTGGCCGTCTGTCCCGGCGTGCCTGAGAGGAGTTAACTTCCGGTCCGTTTCTCCCAGGCCAGGGCAGACGGTGAAGACAGTAAACAGTCGTCTGATCCAGGCCCCTATCCATCCATGTCCGTGGCCGTCATCCCTTGTCCCTGTCCCCCGTCTAGCCCTATAATATCCAACCAGCAGCGTTCCCTCGCGCCTCCAAGAAGTCTTCACCCACGCACTGCACTCCCAAAACTGGCCCAATTCTGCGTTTTCATTTGTGGGCCAGCGCATGCCCGTCTGCAAAGTGCCTTTTTTCCTTGCCCTGTCTGTGAGCCTGTGAGCCTGCGAGCCTGGTTCTTGTCCTCCCTCGAGTGGAGCTATAGCCATCCAATGTTAACCTCCAGGGCGGGTTCTTGTTTATACTTGCTTCTTTTTACTTTTCTTTTTTTTTCCTTTTCTCGCACTTATTTTCTGCTTTTTTCCATCCCCCCTTCTTCTCCCCAAACAGCCTTTGTTTGGTCAGCTGAACGGGAGCTCAGAACATGTTGGTAGATTAAAGCAGTCGTGGAGGCGTACATATGTGAGCTGGTTGGTGCAAAAGGAAAAAAGAGAGAGAAGGAAAGAAAGGGATGATTGACGGTGAAGTCATGCCGAGCGGAGCTGCCATCAGCAATTAGCTTCTGCCGTGAGAGGGACGGAGTACGTATGCAGTATAAGATAGGTTGATATGGCCGGGTACCTGCTTGCTGTCTCCCGGCGTTGCTGTGCCTGCGTGCTCCTGTCGCCGTTCTCGTTCTACGGAGGTACATACGGAGTATGCTTGGTCCTCTTGCTTCCTTTCTCCCCATGTCAGCCCGGACGAGTTCGATACCCAGCCGTCGTTCAGACACGGCTCCGCGTTCGCCACCGTCGGGAAGGCATGGCACTCCGTGGAAATCGTTGGCTCGTCGAGGTTACTCCGTACATGCCATATACGTACGGAGAATGCACTCTACAAACCTGCTGCTGCAGCCGTCATTCTCGCTGGGCCGTTTCTTTCGGACGCTTGGAGTAAGACACCAACGCATAATTCATATTATTTATAGGCGGCAGCGGCGATCCGTCGCGTCTGACTCAATCTAATAAATGGTCTTATATATGTAGAACTGAGACCTCGGCCCCGTCCTTTGTATCAATGATATAACTTGCCCAGTAGTAGCGTTAACTTATGCTGGAGCCCGTCTGTCCCGCCCAGCGGAGCAGTTCAACGACTGACGTTGTTGTTTGTTGTTGTTTGTCAAGAAGTTCGACTATTTTTATGGGGAAAGAAAAGAAAAAAACAGGGGAAAAAGTCCGGCTTACCCGTATCATGTAATACGTTACATAATAGTATTACATAAGTCATGCCAAGACCAGAAAAGGACGAGGTTGAAAAACCAACTACACCATGCCAAGACCTGCCCTGTTACGTAATATCACGACTTCGAGATGGACCAAAGATGATGGACGAGGGAGAGAGAGACACACACACACACATCAAGGGGAAAGGGACAGCAGAGGCCAGGAGATACATAGGATAGGAGAGGGTGCAGAGATGATGGGACTAAGTTTGATGAGAAGAAGCAGGTTTTTTGCTTGTGACCAGAGCCTGAGGATGTTGAGTAACTGATCCAGATCCAGTTTTATATAGTACTAACAAGATATTGGGTATGGTGACTATGTCAGGTATTCCATGCATATCTATCGAGAGGCTTATACCCAGACCTGTCATAGGGCGGAAGATGCATTTACTTTTACTCTATGACGGAGTAGGGAGACAGACCATGGAGAGGAAGGAGGCAAGAAGCAGATACTGGATGCTGCTTCTCCCTCTGCAGCAAGCAGCCCATGAGATAAATATTTTATCTTTCACCAGGCGCTTCTTGTTTACTCTCTGCATCAACACAACTCTCGTTAATCATACCAAGCAGTACATTCGCTTCTATCTTGCTTCTTACCACTGTGATTATATATACTCGTTAGGTCGCTCGCTTCTGACATCACGCTCGTTAAACTCCCAATAACTATACCTCTGTTATATTCGAAATGAGCACAGATTCGGGATACTGCAGCTTACAGAGCTCTCCATATTTCAAAGAGCTGCAGAACAGCTATTTCACCACTTTACCCAAGCTTTCAAGTCCCGTGTCATCCACTGCTCCCAACTCCCAGGCCTCGGCCCAGTCATTCGAAGCTGGCGCCCATCCGGACTCTCTATCTGATATCTTGGAGGCTCGCAAAGAGGCCAAACAGCTACTCCTTATCTACCGCACAACCCTTGCTGAGCTTGAGTTAAGACGCATGTGCGCATCTCGCAAGGGGCTGCAGTTATGGGTCGAGTACTGGACAAATACTTACAAACCACATTTTGCACGACCTCTATGCCAAAAGATTGAACTTGCTAAGCCGGAAGTTAACCGTACTTTCAAGGAGGCTGCTCAGGATATCTACCAGGTCATCAACGAGATTGACGCATGCATCTCCACTGCCTCTCACCAGGACGAAATCAGAGACCTGATGGCAAGCATGAGGAGCCGTATTCATCACATTGTCAGAGAAAGGCGGGTACGGGCCAACCAGCTTATGGAATGGCTTAGATGTGATATCGAGTCCACGCCCGTTGATATTCGTGACCATATGTTTGATCGGTTGAAGAAGCAGGTCTACGGCCTTGATCCGTTAGGCCATTATCACCCTAACCCGGAGGAGCCGGATTTCGAGGACTACATGGAAGAACGTTCTGAGTCTATCGAGGAGCGTCTCCGACAGCAGATGGGCCTTTTGAGCATGACAACTCTTCCTGACACACTAAGGCAAGTGATTGCAATTGACAATACGAGAAGTCAGTGGGCACATCATACTAGCCAGGGGGAGACTTTGGCCATGAACAATGCCGAGGAAGTGGCGTGAGTGGGAAAAGTTGCTTTCTGAATTCTCTGCTTGAATTTTTAATCTCACGCTCGTTTCATGAGTTGGGGCTATCTGCTTCGCGCTATGATCTTGTCGACTTCTACTACAACACTTTGCTTTCTTA